>NW_028173333.1:87586-121029 GCF_963971535.1 Notolepis coatsorum | reverse complement strand
TAGCGCTCTTCTCTGACTGACTGTTGCTCTGACTCAGAGCGCTTCACAGAGTCCATTATTCGTTCATACACAGTCATCCCGGTGGTGGTAAGCTACAATTGCAGCCAGAGCTGCCCTGAGGCAGACTCACGGAAGCGTGGCGAATAATCAACGCCTACGGCCCCTCCGACCACCACCAACATTCATTCACATGCATACACAATCATACGAGGCAAGTAGGTTAAGTGTCTTGCCCAAGGACACAACGGCAATGGGATGGACATGGGCTTGAGCGGGATTCGAACCACCAACCCTTCGATCATTGGACGCCCCGCTCTACCCCTGAGCCACGCCGCCCCACGCCGCCCCATTATGTCACGAAACTGTCTCTAGTGCTGTACTGTAAATATTAAGATATTGACGGCCGATCAAGGCTGTAGTACTGTGTAGGTACCAGGTAAACGATATAGCTATAGGCTGTATACTGTGTAGGTACCAGGTAAACGATATAGCCTATAGGCTGTATACTGTGTAAGGTACCAGGTAAACGATATAGCCTATAGGCTGTATACTGTGTAGGTACCAGGTAAACGATATAGCCTATAGGCTGTATACTGTGTAGGTACCAGGTAAACGATATAGCCTATAGGCTGTATACTGTGTAGGTACCAGGTAAACGATATAGCCTATAGGCTGTATACTGTGTAGGTACCAGGTAAACGATATAGCCTATAGGCTGTATACTGTGTAGGTACCAGGTAAACGATATAGCCTATAGGCTGTATACTGTGTAGGTACCAGGTAAACGATATAGCCTATAGGCTGTATACTGTGTAGGTACCAGGTAAACGATATAGCCTATAGGCTGTATACTGTGTAGGTACCAGGTAAACGATATAGCCTATAGGCTGTATACTGTGTAGGTACCAGGTAAACGATATAGCCTATAGGCTGTATACTGTGTAGGTACCAGGTAAACGATATAGCCTATAGGCTGTATACTGTGTAGGTACCAGGTAAACGATATAGCCTCCGTCTCCCGGCTCCGTCTCCCGGCTCTTATCCAACTGTTCCGTCTCGACTGTCATCGATCCACCTCCCGCCTCCATCTTGTTTTCTCAGACGCTACTGTAAATTACAAATTAAAATGTGCTTCATTCTATCACCTATTTATTAGAAGATGTATTTTGAGGATGACTATACAGATCTGTAAATTATTATAGTTTTTTTCTTTTTAATACTGTGATGTTTTAGTCGGAAATCATGGAAAGGTCTGGACTGCGAATGCAGCCATTTCTAGGCCTTGTGTCCATAATATAGTGTCTTTTTCCACCACCACGCCGAGATCATTTGAACCCTTTCACTACCACACTACAGACGGTTAATACTTTCACTACCACACTACAGACGGTTAACCTGTGGTAGTAAAAGGGTTAACCTTCTGTAGTGCGGTTGTGAAAGGGTTAACCCTTTGTCGTGTGGCAGTGAAAGGGTTTAACCTTCTGTATTGTCTGCAGTGAAAGGGTTAATATAATTTTCTATTCCTTCTGGAACCATGAATGAAGAATGTATTGCGTTTTCTTTCTTTGTATTTGCCAAAGACATGTAAATAAATTTGAATGCAAACCAATGGTCTGCTGTTATTGAAACTATAACAAACCTTAATTGCATATTTATTTTGCACATGATCTAACACAGTTATCCTTATGTTGTGTTAATTACGGCTCAGTGAAATGATGGTGGTGGGAAATGTTTAATTAAACATCCATGTCCACCATTTCATTGAGCTGTAATTGACACAAGGAGACAGCGTCCTCTGATGACACAATGAAACTCTTTTACAAACGTTTACAGTTAAGATTTCAAGAGGTTTATTTGTCACGTATACATACCAGGGCATACAGTGGCCATGCCCGCTTTGATTGTGCAATAATACAATAGTAAATAAAATTGTAAAAAAGATAATAAAATAGACATGTTAAAGTCCTGAGATAAATGTAATACAATGTTAGCTACGAATTAAGGCACTGGGTCTGTTCACTACTATACAATACAGTGTTTACTCTATATCCTTATGCTGTACTTGCTATTTCTAAACTATACTATACAAGAACCACAACAGTTCTTTCCTTAAAGTGACCTTTTTTCAGTTTTGGGTAATATCAGTATTGATTTTCTGTGAAGTGCGAAGTGCCCCTTTAATCCTTTCAAGTCTTAACATGATTTAACATAAGATTAAAAAAAATTGTGAATTGAAAATCCCACTGAAACTCCTTCTCTGTCTCTCTCTCTCTCTCTGTCTCTCTCTGTCTCTCTCTCTCTCTGTCTCTCTCTGTCTCTCTCTCTCTTTCTCTCTGTCTCTCTCTCTATCTCTCTCTCTTTGTCTCTCTCTCTGTCTCTCTCTCTCTCTCCCTCTGTCTCTCTCTCTCTGTCTCTCTCTCTCTCTGTCTCTCGCTCTGTCTCTCTCTCTCTCACTGTCTCTCTCTCTCTATCTCTCACTCTCTCTCTCCCTCTCTCTCTCTCTCTCTCTCTCTCTCTCTCTCTCTCTGTGAGGGCTGTGTGTGTGTGTGTGCGTGTGTGTGTGTGTGTGTGTGTGCGTGTGTGTGTGTGTGTGTGTGTGTGTGTGTGTGTGTGTGTGTGTGTGTGTGTGTGTGTGTGTGTGTGTGTGTGTGTGTGTGTGTGTGTGTGTGGCTTTACTCACTACTGTGTGTGTGCGTGTGTCTGTGCGCGCGAGTGCCCACACGAAAACATTTATAAAAATAGGCGAATCAGTGTGTGTGTTTGATTGATTGATTGATTGATTGATTGATTGATTGATTGATTGATTGATTGATTGATTGATTGAACATTGTATTAACAGATTGCAGAATGGGTACACTACAGTACAGCTCATTACACACAATTGTTAAGCGGATGCAGACCAGAGAAAGACTTTCGTCTTGTTTACATCAGGGTCCCCCGTTTTCAATTCATCATAACATACATGACATACAGATAGACAGTACTGCTACATCTATACATTTATGACATACCAGATTTACAAATACAGTACTGTTTGTGATACAAAAAGAGTCTGGGGCAGTGGTGCAGTCGTAATATCAGAACTGCCTGGACGCCACGTGCGCGCGCATACATGTTCCCTTACGTGCGCACAGAACAGATGATTATTATGCATAAATAGTAGGAAACATGTTTGTATAGGAAATTACTAGTTTTAGTTTAGTTTTTGTAAATATTGCCTTGAAATAGAGAAGCTGAAAAAAATAGCAGGATGTAGCCTTCAATATATAAAGAAATTATATTGTCAACAGATATGGTTGAAAAACAAACAATGTTTTAAATGTAATTGTAGTTACAATTTCTTTAATTGAATGAACTTAAACTAGAAAAGTAAATACAAACTAAATTAACAATGCAACTTAGTTTACAGAAGGACAGTTTCCTTCTGAAGCACAACTTAAGGAATGCCTCATCCTTCCAGTCGGGACCATTTGTCACATAGTGAGAGGCTCCACAGCTCAAGCAAACCCCCACAGGGCTTGTATTTTGGTTTGGCTCTTCTCGTTCTTTGTTATGTTATCGGTATCCTATTATTATGCAAAGTCTAGGTGATAGATAAGTGCCGGTACTTGGCGCACGGCGCGACGAGTCAGTGAAAATTGTGAACGCATTTTTGTGTGCGCGCGCGTTCACATCCGTGTGCGTACTTCTGCTCAGAAAAAACTGCTAGGACGGCGTGGTACCGAGTGGGACCACCACTGCATCACTGGTCTTGGGTAGGGGGTGGGGGGGGGGGGGGGGGGGGTAACTGTACATTGGATTATCGACGAAACCTTACTAGGTCCAAGAAGAGGGTCTCGTGTATTCTTGGGTTTAATAGGACATTTACTGTACATTGGAGGGGGTTGGGTTAGGACATTTACAGGGGCCAGTTTCGAATTGCAGTCTCCCGTAGGTGCTCTTTGAGAGTGGTTTTGAAGGAGGGTAGTGATTCACATTCCTTTACAGCTTTGGGTAGGGCGTGTATTTAGATTAGATTAGATTGAAATGTATTGTTGTCATTATACAGCACAAGTCAAATAAGTTTGGCATCCAACCAGAGTGCAAATGTAACAGTAAAGTGCAATAGTGATATACAATGTATGTACAGGTGATATATATTGGGTACAAAATATATAAATGAGTAATGGTATTGGGGGTCACGCACTAGCTTGGTTTAAATCTTATTTAACTGATAGAACACACTGCATGGTCTATAATGATTTAACATCTGAGACCCTCCCAGTGCAATGTGGTGTCCCACAAGGCTCTGTCCTGGGCCCTTTGCTATTTTCGATTTACATGCTACCCCTCGGCGATATCATACGCAAATTTGGCATAAACTTTCATTTTTACGCTGATGACACCCAATTATATATACCTATTAAGCCAAATGATTCCTCCCAATTACAAAACCTTGAGGCCTGCTTGCTTGCCGTCAAAAAGTGGATGTCACAAAACGTTCTACTCCTTAATGCAGATAAAACTGAGATGTTAATTGTTGGCCCCCCAAACCACAGAGGCCTGTTTCACGACATCTCCCTCAACTTTGATACTTGTCATGTATCCCAGAGCTCCACCATAAAAAACCTCTGAGTCATTTTTTATTCCTCCCTCTCATTTAATGCACATATAAAAAACTTCACCAAAATTGCCTTCTTCCATCTTCGTAATATCGCAAAAATTTGCCCCATTTTAACTCTGGCTGATGCTGAAACCCTGATTCATGCTTTTGTCTCATCACGTCTGGACTACTGTAATGCACTTTTTTCTGGCCTACCTAATTCAAGCATCAAAAATCTTCAACTCGTGCAAAATGCGGCTGCACGGATACTAACTAAAACTAGAAAATATGATCACATCACACCAGTTTTGTCCGCCCTACACTGGATTCCTATCCAAGCCCGATCTGACTTTAAAGTGCTACTCCTCACCTACAAAATTTTAAATGGGCTTGCACCGCTCTATCTATCCGATCTCATCTCCCGATACTCGCCCGCTCGTGCTCTGCGCTCACAAAATGCGGGGCTTCTATCGATTCCTAGGGTTAAAAAGAAATCCGCCGGCCACAGAGCCTTTGTCTACCGCGCTCCCTACCTGTGGAACAAATTACCTGCCGTCGTCAGGGGCACCTGCTCTGTCGAAGCTTTTAAATCCCTGCTTAAGACCCATCTTTTCTCTCTCTCCCTCAACCTACACTGATCTCACCTGGTCGGGGACTGACCTTTAGATTAATCTGTCTAGTTTAGTTAGGATGTCTATTTTCTCCCATGTCTGCTTTTCTGCAGAGAGAGAACCTGTTGGCCTCTGTCCCTGTCTCGGCCGGTCCTGTGGAACGGCTTCGTGCCGCCTTCTGTCTGGCCCTTCTGAGTGGCTCCTCCTGCCCCCACGGGACGTGCGGCCCTGGGCTGTTGTCTCGTATCTCACCCTGTGTCCATGCGCTTGCAGTGGTTCTATCTATTGCTCTATTTCACAATTTTCTTGTATACTGTGGTTCTGCTGTCGCCATGTGTGCATGTGCTCGCTGCATGTATCTGTTGCTCCATCTCCACCCACTACAAACATGGGATCTCTCTAACCCCTGTCCCAACCCCCCTATCTCCTTGTCTCCGGCTGTCTCGGAGCGATGACCGGAGTGTTGAACGTCCCGTGACTAAGACGGGGAGGACGCAACCCTCTTTGCGCCGCCCCTGTGCCTCAAATAGATTCGCTATCAGCTCTATCTTTAATCTTTCAAAATGTTCAGTTGCTATTGCATGCACTCATCTGTGTTTCACTACACACATGAGCAGGCACGTGCACACATAGAGGCCAAGGGGTGCTTGAGCACCTGCCTTTTTGAGCCTCATCAAAAAAGTGCCCTTTTTGGAAAAATTTTTATAAAATAAAAATATATTATTATAATTTTTTTTTTTACCGTTACGCATATAGACTGCCCTTCCAACTGAAAAATGTCAGGATAGAATCAAAATATTAGGTAAAGAGAGAGGGATGCCCCATATTCCATTGCAGTTTGCACGGCATCCTCAGCGTGCCTCTCCGCGGACCTATATATTTTATGCATAGCGTGGGTGATGATGATGATGATAGAAACCGCTGTGGCGCATACAGTTGAATGCTGGTATTACACTCATTGAGGGACACGAAGAAGTCAAGTCCAATGGGATTTGGGAATCTCAAATACAAATCGGGATTGGAATAAAAAATGCATTTATATTAAATAATACAGAATATACAGCACTTCTTGGGGTCTGTAGGGTAAGCACTTATTCCCTCCCCCCTGAACATTTATGGAGATGTATGGGCCTTTTAAGTCAGTGATAAAAGTGTCTTTCAAGGATAAGTGAGCTCCTGCACTGATTATTAGTTCAATATTCAATATTTGATCACCAAAACCCCCCAAAAAGCATAAAAAGGGGGCCCCCCCGCCCGAAAAGGGCCCTTAAAAATCGGGCTTGCTCAGTTAAAACACACACAGGTATAGTGCCCTTTTTAGCCTTTGAGCACCTGCCCCTCTAAAGTCCTGTGCACGTCCCTGCACATGAGTGCATGCTCACCAACTGTCCGTCTGCAACACTACTATCACCAACATCTAAGAAGGGAGATCCCCCTTGAATGGCCCTTCTAAGGTTTCTCTCCTCCACACTGCCTGTGGTGCATTTTTCCCTTTTGTTAGGTTTTAGTGAGTTTTTCCTTACCTTCGCATGGGGTATGTCTGGGAGTGTTGCATTTATTAAAAAATGTTTGGACCTTATGGTGTTCTTGTTTTGTTCTTGACTTATTGTTATGTTTCTTCTTGACTTGTTTAAAGAAGACGTGTCCGGCCCATGGGGACATTAACGTGTGTTGTCGGGCCTTACAAATAAATTTGATTTGATTTGATTTGAATTTGGTTTTGAATCCAAGCCATGTTTCTTCAACCTGTGTACCACGGAGTTCATCTGACCAGTCCAAGCTCCCCAGTTCTAGGTTAAAGGCCTCTCTAGAGTAAGTTTTGAGGTCTCTAGATGTGACTGTTTTGTGACAGCCGGCCTTCTGTTTTAGCTTTTTGCGGGTACAAAAAATCATATAATGATCACTTAACCCGCATGCTATCACCCCTTTATTGGAGATCATGGACTTGTCAGAGGTCAAAATGAGGTCAATGGTGGTTTGTGTCGAATCACATACCCTTGTGGGTTGGGTGATTAGCTGGCTGAAACCGTGCAGATCAGAAAACCTACTGAAGTCCTTGAAGACGGGTGCTGCTTTACGCAGCATATCCGTGTTCCAGTCCCCAATACGAATTTTTTCTACCCCCTCCACCCCAGCTAAACACCCATCAAGTGTGTCATAGAAGCCAAACTGTTATGGACCATGTAATACGAATAGGGTGGAGAAGGGTTAAATAGTCATGCGAATAGTCATATATTTACCCGGTCAACAAAGGTTAGAACAAGAGCTCAGTAACAGACACACACACCGTGCTCCCATCTACGTCTCCTTTATATAAGGCATGGTCAAGTAGCAATTACAGTTATATCTTCATGTGGTTCATATGCAATAGATTCACATTCGGCACCGGGTGCTCTCACTCACAATACAGGGGAACGTTATTCCCAAAATAGGCACCTTGTGCTCAGTACATTAATTCTACTGCCCCGCTTTGAGTAGGGGAAGACCCAGGCACATATTAAGGAGTTCAATGGGAAATTCAAGAACGTCACACAATTATTACAATCAAAAATAAATTACATGTGGGCCCACGTTACCAAATAAAAGACCCTAGCTAAAGCCGGCTTATAATGGTTGGGGTACCCCTAGACGCTGCTGCTAGCGTTCGTTTCAAATGGATATTGTTTTGGCACACGAAGTACCGCTGTACTTAACCGAGATGGCGGGTCCACTCTCACCACCCCTCGTCCGGGTGACAAGATGGCCGTCGGGCGATCCCGCGATATCAGCCAGCGGGCTGGGGTAGACAGCAGGGGCAGTGGCTGAACTGGAGGAGCGTGCTGTGTTGTGGCGACCTCTGCTGGAGGAAGAGGTGTCCTCGGCTGCGTCGACGAGACGTCCACTGCGGGGCTGCTGACTGAGCTGGCGCGCTCTAAACTGTTTGCTACCTTAAACACAGCTAAACTGTGGGTCTTGGTGGACCCTCCTGCTGTCGCCTATACAGCTAACGCAACGTGCTATAGGCACCACCTGTCTTCAGCGACGCTCGCCTTGTGGTATACTCGAGTCACTATAGCCGTTAGCAGCAAGCTAATATACCGCTTCAACTTCTAGGATAACCTGTGTTATTTACTGAAGTTGGTTCTTCTTTCCCTTTCACTATTCACACACTTCTCTATCGCTTGTACTTCTAGGATAACCCGTGTTATAGCAAAGTACTTGTTATCTCCCGTTGCTCTTCAACGGGGCTCTTCAACGGGACTCTTCAACGGGGCTCGTCGAGAGCAAGAGCACACGTCTGTTCACGTTCGAGTTCACTGTCGAAGAGGACTTCCTTCTGTTCCGCCCTCCAGGTA
This sequence comes from Notolepis coatsorum, assembly GCF_963971535.1. Taxonomy (NCBI): domain Eukaryota; kingdom Metazoa; phylum Chordata; class Actinopteri; order Aulopiformes; family Paralepididae; genus Notolepis; species Notolepis coatsorum. Next base: position 112,501 of record NW_028173333.1, on the reverse strand, counting down.
ACTAGCTTCACACTCGCTGCTCCTTTCTCCTTCGCTCCGCCTGCCACCACCGCCCCCTGCTGGCGACCGCAAACTGGTCCCACTATAGGACACTCAAGGCAGGAAGAAAGATGATTCAATGTCACGTTAATGGTCCATATCGAAGCCGGAGGGAAGAAGAGCACCTCGCATTATTAGTCCGGGCGAGATATCAAAGAGAAACACTGGTTATATTTCGTATTGCATCGCGTCCCGCTCTGAGCCTTACGAGATACTCCTATCTCCTGTGATACCTAATGTATCTCCCACGAACAAAAACACATGCACCCCACCTGTATGGGGCCCCGCCCCTTATGGTGGCACCGCCCATATAACCATGACCCTGGTCATGAAACACCCTTCCTCTATTTTCGTCCCAGCGTATTGGATGCGTGCACCATACGAGCTAGCGGAATGAAAAGATTAAGGAAGATTAATAATGTTGGAAGCTTACCGGAGGTTGCTGGCCCCTGGCATCTTCGACGCATGTTTTCGGCGACACGACGGGCCTGTGATGTTCCTCGTTTGATGACTGCACATCGAGGTTCAGCTGTACAAGGCTGGCTGTCGGGCCAGCTTGTACTCAGGTAGGCCCTGTGTCTTCAGGCATGGGTATTAGTGTTAGTAATGCTGGTTTGTGTTGTTAACACAACCTTGTTGTGTGTTGGCGCCAGGGGCAAGATGGTTTGGTGAACGTTCTCTGCAGGGAACGGTTTCCAAGCTGTCTTGGGCGTGCTGCTAAAACATCTAAAGCTATGCTAACATGCTATCGCTACTGCCACATGCTATCACTACTGCTAATTGCTATGCTGTTTTAATGTCTCCGCCGTGAGATGTTGTCACTCTCCCGCCTCTTGCCCGGTTCATCAATGAAGGTCAGTCGGTAGCTGTTGTGGGGTTTTGAGTTCTATTTACCTTTTTCGGGTAAATGGGTTGACAACGGGGTAGGTCGTGGCTAGGTTCTAGCCAGGTATTACCTTGTGTTCCGGCGGGGTTTGTTGAACGGTGTTCCCATCTGGGTTGGCGTCGGGTAGTGGGGCTATGGGTCCAGCCGACATGGTAAACATGTTGCGTGTCTGTGCACAGGCAATTGTTGTCTTGGGTTCCACATTGCCTGGCGTTAGGCTGCAGTAGTATAAGGGCAGGGCCGCTTGGGAGAAATGTGAGGCCCTGTGCGTTTTTAGATGCGAGGCCCCCCATCTCCTGGGGCGGCCCTGTGTAGGGGGCTATTGTTTCATTTTGTCACTCTGCTATGAGAAGGTCTGTCTTGCTACAGCTTTCTCTCCTCTCAAACCATTCATACTGACGGTCAATCGGTATACTGGGGGAGTAGTGCGGGGGGGGGCTTTGTTTACCTTTTTTGGTAAATGGGCTAAACTAGGGCTGGTGTTCTGTTGTGAATATTTTGAATGAAGACGGGTCTGGTCCGTCTCCCCTTAAACTTTGTGTGTATGGGTTTGCTCATTCTACAGTTTTTGTGGTTTAGCTCTTTTATTCATTTAACCTTTTCATGGTCCACACCACAGTGGAGGGTGCTGTTTGCAATCACCACTGGTGCTCCATGTTAACGTCAGTCCTTTGTTTTTGATATATTGAAACAATGCCCCGCCCGGCCGACACCATGGGTCGGCCTGGCGAGTGGCTGGTGGGCTGTTAAGGCTTGTACCGCCACGGTATGGAATTGGCAACGATTAGAACTGTGTTCGAATTGGTGTTTTTTCTATTAAAGAAATGGTGTCTGGTGGAGGGGCCTTGAGGGCCGGCCGACGTCGACACATCGCGCAAGGTTGTTGACGTTATTAGCTTTGACCCAGCCGCAAGCTATAACCGCTCAGGGTTCCCCTCTCCGCAGGGGATTTTGGTCTTCTGCTGGAGCGCGGGCGGTATTGTCCTAGGCCCTACACCGCCTCACACCGCGCAGCCAGAAGAAGAGAGAGCACGGCCTCGTCAGCGGCGATGACGGGGCCCTTGACAGGCGGCCATGTTTCCCCCGCCAGTGGTGCCCTGGTTGGAGAATCGACAGGGTATCGCGAGGCCGACAGTCTTGGCGGCCGAGGGATCGGCCATTTTGGGTGATTTCGGTGTTGGTAAACCACTCCGTCGTCATTTTGCCGCGAGCAGCCCGCTCCCCGCTCAGTCCGCTTTCTGTTACCCTCAGAAGCGGGGCTCTGGGTGTGTTCCTTTGGCTGCGGGCCGCGAACCTTCTTGAAGCGTATGCGGCCCCATTCTTCGCTTCTCATGGAGACAGGGGCTGACACCCAGTTGATGGCTGAGCCTGGGTCTGTCCGTGAGAATGTTGTGCTGTCAAGCGGCTCCCACACCTTGAACTGTGTTGGTTGAGCCTGGTGTTACGTCTGTCAACTTAAGTGTTGTCAGCAGGGGGGCTCGAAACCTTTTGAGGCACACAGTGCGGGCTTCCCCGGCCTCGCCTTCGCCAGGCCAGGTATCATGTTGGTGCTCCCACTCCTGGAATATTGGCAAGTGGTCGCAGCTCACATGGTTTGGGGTGGTAGTGATATCACTGCAGGGCTACGGTGTGTAGGAACCCATGGGGGCCTTACACCTTGCATGTCCGGCTGCAGAACAACTCCTTCAGCATGTTCTGGAGGGGTGTTCAGTGGGGGGGCTTTTTTGATCGGAAGCCCCCCGTATCAGACAGGCCCTTTTCTGTCGGGGTTCCCCCTTGGGTGCGATTGCCTCGTGGGTGGTGTCAGGGTCAGGTGTTCCGACACGGAACGCGCTCCTCGCACGATTCCAGGGTTGTCTTCGCACAGCGGGGGGGACCGGGCCAACTATCTACAGTTCCTGGCGGACCTGCGCCACGTGACGGCGGGTGCGTTGGGAGTGTCGTCACATATGACTACGGCAGTACCATATGTCGAGGTAGATGGAGAGAATGGTGAGGCGGGGACTTGTGTTTACACAACCCCACCCGTTTTCAGGTTTGGTACAGACCCTGTTGTCGGGGTCTCCAGCAGGGACAGCTCTGGTCGACGAGATCCAATCTCTGTGGACGAAGCAAGCCATCGTCGTGGCGTTCTCCTCCCGGTGTTCTCTGCCCGAGAAGTCGGGAGGGAGGGGTGTAAGACCCAGGCTGGACCTGTCCCATGGGAAGGTTCAGCATTTTTTGGATCGTCTCCTACCTGTTGAACACTGTCAGGTGGGGGTCTGGTTCTCCTCCATAGACCTGTAGGATGCGTATGCGCATCCCCGATCTTCCATCCTAGGGCTTACCTACGCTTCCTTTGCAGGGTTAGCGTATGAGTACCAGAGGCTGCCGTTCGGTTTTCTCTGGCTCCCCGCATCTTCACCAAGTGCGTGGAGGCCGCACTGGGGCCTCTGCGTCATCCGGGGTTACGGAGTGTTCTGCCCTGATGACGTTCTGGTCCTTCGCGGTCAAGGTGGATCGTCAGGTCTCGTACCAGGCAGGTCTCTACCAGCCTGGGGTTGCTGTAGACTGGATGTAGAGTATTCCTCTTCCCAGTCAACGGTTGGAGGGCTATGGGCATCCATCTCAGAGCGTGTTGTCAACACGCTCGGGAGGTTCCGTCCTAGGACGGTTACGGCGCTGTCTCACGTCGCGTTTTCACCGACGCCTCCCTCGCTGGTGATGCGTCGGGCCAACGCAGTAGGGGGCAGCTGGCAAACCATGCTGCCCGGTCTGCGCTACGTTCAATGTGTTGGTGTTGAAAGCGGTCCTTCTGGTCCACAAATGGTGTTGATCAGGACGGACGATACGACGTCAGTGTCGTGTATCGACAGACAGGGAGGAGTACGCTCCCCCTGTCTGCACCAGGCGGCGGGCGGCTGGCTATGGGCGTCCTCCATCTGCGCGGCCTAAGGGCTCCCCACATCCCCGGCAGGGAGAATGTGGGTGCAGGTGTACTGTCGCGGGGCGGCCCTCATCCTGACGGGTGAGGATTGCGTCTGGACATGGCCAGGCAGGTCTGGGACCGATGCCGTGCCGCCAGGGATTCTTCCCCATACATCTGTTAGGTCAGTTGTTGGGACGGGTACGTTGAGGGGCGCAGGTTCTTGATCCTGATGGTGTTACCATCTGGAATGCGCATGCTCCCTCCACTGTCGCGCTTACGCGGGCAGATGACATATGTACCAAGTGTGGTGTAAGGCGGGGGGCCAGGACTCAGTCTCCTGCCCCCTGGTTGCTGTCCTTAGTTACCTCCAGTCTCTCCTTGATAGACTGTCGGCTTCGACGGTGAGGGTATATGCAGCAGCTATATCCTCCTATCATGAGGGGTTTGAGGGGATGTCTTGTTCAGCCACCCTCTTGTGAAGCGTTTCCTGCTTGGCGCTCGACACGTTAAGCCGGTGCAGCGCTCCTTGGCTCCGACTTGGGATCTTCAATTGGTCCTCGGTCGGTTGTCCTTGGCCCCGTTTGAGCCGCTCGAGCGGGCGCCGTTGGGACAGCTGTCCTTCGGGACCGCGTTCCTTCTGGCTGTCACTTCCGCTAAACGCGTAGGTGAGCTCTGTGCTCTCTCGGTACATCCAGAGTGCCTGTCTTTTCGGACCGATTGCGGTGTCACTCTGCGACCTAATCCTGCTTTCGTGCCTGAGAATATCCGGAGTTCCTTCCGCTCCCGGGATATTGTGGTTCAGGCGTTTCGTCCTCCTCCTCACACTGGTGAGTTAGATGCGGGCCTTCACCTGTCATGTCCAGTCCGTGCTTGGGGATTTACCTCAGCCGTACTCAGGATTTCAGGGTTACCGACCAGCTTTTTGTCTGTTACGGTGGGGCTCGTTCTGGTAAGGCACTGTCGGAGCAGCGCCTGTCCCATTGGTTGTGCGAGGGTGTTACCCTCTGCTACACGCTGGCTGGGCAGGATCCCCCTGGGGGCGTCAGGGCGCACTCCACTCGTGGGGTGGCTGCCTCTGCCGCTCTCCTGGGTGGGGCCTCGGTGGAGGCCATCTGTGCTGCAGCTTCATGGTCCTCCCCGGGCTCCTTTGTAAGGTTTTTCCTCATGGACATGACCGGGGGTTCTGTCTCCCAGGCGGTTCTGGGGTCTGTGGCCTTTCCTGCTTCCCGTCCTTTGGTCGGGTAGCAGGAGTGTGTGGGTATGGGCCGCAGTGTGTTGAGTCACACGTGGTTCCGCCTGTACGGTGTGTTCAAGGGGTTCTGGCTCCCTCTTGTTCGCATTCAGGTGGAGTTGACTGCGCCCCCCCTTCGTTAGGAAGGATGGGGTGACAGGGCTCCCCGCACCCCTTGATGTGGGCTTACGGGTCCTCAGGGGGTACATCTGTCGGGTCTCGCGCCCGCTCTTCCCCATTATCTCGTAAGGCTCAGAGCGGGACGCGATGCAATACGAAATATAACGATAGGTTATGTAGATAACCTAGTTATATTAGTATTGGCTAAGCGTCCCGCTCTGCGCGCCCTGAGTTCCCTCTTGAGGGATCTTTTCCTGGGACGGGTTTTGGCGAGGAAGGGTGTTTCATGACCAGGGTCATGGTTATATGGGCGGTGCCACCATAAGGGGCGGGGCCCCATACAGGTGGGGTGCATGTGTTTTTGTTCGTGGGAGATACATTAGGTATCACAGGAGATAGGAGTATCTCGTAAGGCTCAGAGCGGGACGCTTAGCCAATACTAATATAACTAGGTTATCTACATAACCTATCGTTATCATGTCTTTGTGCACACAGGGGAAGTAACAGGTTAAGTCAGCACTTCTGAATAAATAGAAGAATATTCAGGATGCTACACATGTTTAAACACAGAAGTAGATTCCATGTTTAAATCCACATCAGGCTCTATTGGTCTGTTCTGTTCTTGAAGCAGGAAGCACAACACAACACGGTTTGACACAAGTATCCATTTATTAAACACAATAACAGGCTTTAAAACAGGAAACAATAGACATCCTAATATCAGATTAACATTTCTTTTGGAGTAAAAACGCTGACATTCCAGTGTGAGAACAGTTAACCTGCTACAAAGGTTACGACCAGAGCTCCGACGGAGGTATCGTTTCCATGCTCATAACTCCTGTTGATACTTGATCAAGAAACGAGCTCTTCTCCATAATTGTAATTTATTTCTCATAACAGAGGATGAAACTCTTAAGTCACCTTGTTCATTTGAAATGGTTAGAATCTTAAAGCTGCTATAGATAAAATGTGTACAGTATGTAGACTATTATTTTTTTATTTAATAATACATCCACAGAGCTTTTATAAAATATCGCTTTCCCCCCCCCTCAAATAATTATTGATTCGTGAATTTGTATCATTTAACTGGAAAATCCATGTTTCAATATAAACATTTAAAAAAGATCCCGTCCTCAGAGACGTTCTGGAGACAGAGAAGAACTTTAGTATTATTCCAGAATGATATTTTAACCACCGAGTGTCTCTGATCAGATAGAAGTCTCGTTTACACTGAAGCTCAAACAAAACAAAAACACACATCACTATGGCCACAAGGTGGCGCCAAAAGACTGAGCAAGCTGCAGTTTGGTGTCACCAGTGAACCTCTGCACGGCATGCGTGTTGCTTTCTAACAGCGGAGGAGTGCAAGAATGTGACCATGTGACCATGTGACCATGTGACCAGGGGGGCAGTGCTGGGCAACCGCGGTCAAACAGCGTTTGGGCTTCGAAGTGCGCGCATCCTATTATTATGCAAAGTCTAGGTGATAAGTGCCTAGACTTTGCATAATAATAGGATACCGTTTGGCCTCCGCCCATATTACGACTGCACCCCTGCATGTGACCGCGGCAGCGCGAGAGAGCGGCAGTGCGGAAATAGGCTGTCTATTGCCATTCTCTAAGACAAACGCTAACCTTAACCAGCTCCTTAACAGCGCCTAAACTTAACCGCTCTAACCTTAACCAGCTCCGAAAAACAATGCTTAACCTTAACCTTAACCTTAACCATGCCTAACCTTAACCTTAACCATAGAAAGAATATTGCCATTCTCTAAGACAAACTCTAACCTTAACCAGCTCCTTAACAGCGCCTAAACTTAACCGTTCTAACCTTAATCAGCTCCTTAACAGTGCCTAAACTTAACCGTTCTAACCTTAACCAACTCCGAAACAATGCCTAACCTTAACCTTAACCATGCCTAACCTTAATCGGCGAAAGAATACATGTTAAAAAAAAAAAAAAAAAATTGATGGGATTCGAACTTGTCACCAACGGACCGCAGGACCACAGGACCGCAGAGCTGCCAGGTGAGCTAAGCTTGGAATGAAAATCATGGCGGATTACGGCTACATAATGCCGCTCCGCTCCGCAAGCTCTGCCGCTCTGCGGCTGCCGCGCCTGCCGCGGGGCGTGTCGCAGCCAATCAGGGAAAACACGGAAGCACTCGGCAGCACTCCTCCGCTGTTAATAAGCAATAGGCGCACGGCATCAGAGACACGCGCCTGCCGCTCTGTAGAAACTACACCTACTGAGAAACACAAGAGTTCTCATATACTACAGAGGAAATGAGGCAGGGTTCTAACTGGAGGGTCTTTCAGTTCAATACTGTAGTAATAATGTACAACTGCATTTCCCATGGATTCCTTGTAGCTTCATATTCATAATAAATATATAAATATTATTTCATACACATCCCGTTACACACACACACGCTCTCACAGACACCAGTGTTTCCACTACATGTATCTAACCGCAGTACCCCCCCCCCCAACACGTGGGGGTCAAGCGGTGCGTCTCAACTCTGACCTCTGACCTCGATGGCGTCGATATCACTCAGCCGTGGGGAAAAAAGGGCACATTTATGAACTCTTTCCGTAAAATCACAAGACAATCGCCTCCTCTGTCCTAAAACAAATAAGATACATCCTTGTTCGTAATGAGACAGTTACTGCTTAAAGGGACATTTCACTTTAGTAGAACCTCAAGTCGTCTTCTGTCAACAGCACCGTTCCTGGAGGTGTGGAGGTAAGACCGAGGAAACTAGTGAAACTAAAGTGAAATATCTCTTTAAGGTGAGTAAAACACACACACACACCTCACTGTCAAAGAGAGAGACACCTCTGATGGCTGAAGCTTAGCTTAAGGAACACAGGCCATCGACGAAGCTCCTCCATCCTCTTCGGTCTTGTGCCGCTCCAGATCTTGCCTCTGATGGGCAGATGTTTATATCAGGGTGTTTGGCTTCACCAGCCGGTCCTATACTGAAGTATGGGTAGAGTTTCTCAGTGAAGGTGTGTTGATGAGTGCAGATGTGAGTCATGTCTTCAGGGTCGTAGAAGGACAGCTCACCAGGTGAATGTGGCCCTGGAGGAGGGGAGACAGGAGCCTTGTACCTCGGAGGCAGGGCTGCTATGTAGTCAGGGCCCCCCCCTGTTTAGGGTCCCCATGTTGATGGGGCAGGGCTGGCAGTGCTACAGAGATTGGGACGGGGACCAGGGGAGATGTCAGCACTTTGCCATCCAATTTGAGAGGAGCTTCCTGTGTGCACAGATCAAGGCTAATAGGCTAAGTCAGATTGGGGTACGGCACATTGCACTGGTGGAGTGTTTGGGGACTAAATCAAATGAAGATACAGATGTGTTATACTCCAATTTAGATATGACAGTAATGACTCCATTTAGCCTCCTTGTCACAGACATAGAAATAAACAACTACTAGAGACTAGCAGAACATTTCTGTCACCTTGCGTGTGACGTACAGTAAGCATCTTCTAGAGCAGGGGTGGCCAACCCGCGGCTCGCGAGCCGCATGCGGCTCTTTGCCCGTCAATGTGCGGCTCTTCCATCCACAAAAAAAATAAAATGTACGTCACTCATTCCATACGGACGTAGAATAAACATTAAATCTTTTTTTTAAATGGTCCATTTGCATGTTCTTGGTATCTGAATCTAGGGACATATATGGATCAGTGTCAGAAATAGTGTGTCTGTTACTAGGCTTGAGTAAATTGTAATGAACCAAAGGAGAATATCAATTCTATTTAAAAAAAAATGTATCTTTGACTGTGAATAACACCATGCTAAAATTTACCAGACCTGAAAAATCTAAGCAAATGAATAAAGGGAAGATGATTAAACAGAAGGTTTTGTAGATACAGTACTGAATTCTGCCATCTTTTTTATAATGTACATTTCTCCACCATTTTTCATCATATTGCAACACCGTTTTTTGCAAGACGTTCACAGAAAGGTAGAGAAACTAACTGCGTTCTGTTTTATGGCAATAACGTTCAGGTTTGTGGGAGATAATCCCAAAAAATAAGAGAAATAAAAAAATGAATCCAGAAGTCAGATGACTTACAGGGGCTGGTGTGAGCTGGGTAGGGTAGTTTTTCAAAATTTGAAAGCCCTGAGTCTCTTCCTTCAAAAGACTACACTCACTTTTGGATGTGCCACTTCCTCCTGTCAATATGCGCCGGTTTCCAACTCAATGACCTGAGATTTCTATAATCTTATATTTCACTAATAACGGTTAAAATAATTGGTAAACAAACGTAATGCTGAAAATATACACTTTTACTGTATATCTCGGGTTTAAGAGGTTAACCCTGTGAGGCCCAAATTAAAAAGACATTAGCAACTTCAGAGGCCAGAGGGTGGGACATATAAACACATTTACTATCAAATAGCATTGTGAGGCTGAACAACAGGACCAATTGACTATACATGTGCTTAAAGGGGAACTATCTTATAAATGGCCTTTTTCAGTGTTTACCATTGTTTCTTAGCTATGTGGATCTATGTCTCTAATTCTCATATTAGCGCATTCTTCCAATTCTCCTCTCACAATATTCACCCTCACTGAACTGAGTCATCTGAAAATTTGCATATCTGTGATGTCAGAGATTTCTCAGCTGCATAATAATGTGGCAGTTGATGTGGCAGTTGGCACCAGGCCACACAGTGGTTGGAGCCCAGCCTCAAAACGACTTAAGATCTTGAGGTAGAAAAATGCGTTTTTTGAGTACTTGATTAGAAATACAAAGCAATGAATTTTTTCCTTTTTTGAAAAAAAACCTAGGTGTTCCATAGACTCACAGGAATTGTGTAAAAGTGCCCTAATAGTGAAAGAAATAGTAAAATAGTTCCCCTTTAAAAAAACATTCTTTTTTTAAATGGCTAAAAGTGATTTTGTAATTTTGCAACCGTGGGTCACACAGGGTACTTTTAACCCTGTGAGGCCCAAATAAAAAAGACATTAGCAACTTCAGAGGCCAGAGGGTGAGACCTATAAACACATGAAGGGTGCCGTGACTGAAAAAAAAGTTGAGAAACGCTGGTATATGGTGTGGCTCTTTGTGGTACCACAGTAATTTTTGTGGCTCTTAGTCTCTGACTGGTTGGCCACCCCTGCTATACATAGATATAGCCATTCACATTAGCATGTAGCTAACAACAACAACACCGGCGGTCTTTTGTGAGACTAAACTATCCGCTCTTGGTGGTAAATTGTGTTGCTGATGGTTTTTGTTTCATCAACAAACAAGTGAGGCAGAACACACAGTGGGGAGCATGTCTATGTCCCCCGGGTCCTATGTTCCCCGGGTTCTATGTTCCCCGCTTTGATTGATTGATAGATTGAACATTTTAGACCACCAGCCCTGATTCCAAACTCTAACCTTAACCAGTTCGAACGAGGGCCTAAGCTTAACCATTCGAAACAAGGCGGACATTAATAATTAATAAAATAATAAAAATTTATAAAATTTCAATCTATTAATCAATCAAAGCGGGGAACATAGATCCCGGGGAACATAGGGATGATCCCACACAGTGAATGTATCCGTTTGTTTATTGCAGTTTCTTTCTTTGCTGAAAATATATGTTCCGTTGGCAAAATGATCAATAGGGTCCAGCTGTGTTTCCAAACAGGAAGTTTAGTGAGCGTTGCGGTTTAACCTTTTCTGATTGGTTGAAATGGCCTTCATGTCTGAACAACATCGCCGCCTACCGTTTTGGCATTGTACTACATGCCAAAACATGTATCGGTTGCTGGTGCCGTGGGTACGCAGTTATACACGGTTGTTCACCTGTGTTCACCTGTGTGGACGGAGTTTTATTTTTTTCAAACTTCGGTTATATTAAATCCAGTGCTCGTGTGGACAGGGCCCTAGTATGCTTCCTTGTGGAACACCACAGTTCACTGTGAGGGGGGGGGGGGGGGGGTACCGTTTACCTCCACCATCTGTTCTCTCCCCTCAAGGTAGGATTGCATCCAGCTCACTACTATGATAGACTATCAAAACCAATTGCTTTTAGCTTGTCAATCAGAATGGAGTGATTGACAGTGTCGAAGGTCTTTTGGAGGTCCAGCATGACCATGCCGCAGTATTTGCCCGCGTCCACCTCTTGTTTGATGTGGTCATTCAAATAGAGGAGGCATGTGTCAGTGGAGTGGGATGTTCTGAAGCCAGATTGGAATTCGTAGATTTGATTTTTTTCCCGCTAGGTACTTTTCGACCTGTTTGTATAAAAAAATGCCATGACTTTCGAGTAGCTACAGGTTTGGTTTTATTTAACCTGAGCCAGTGACATCACTTCCTGCTTCACCAGTGACATCACTTCCTGCTTCACCAGTGACGTCGGACAGCAGCGTCAACTTGTTGTTATAATTATTGATCTAGTAACGCTGTGGCTATTGTTTGTTTGGGATCACCCTTTTATTTTATATAGTTGTGTACACGCTGTCTACCTGTTCTCCACCTCCCTCCTACAGAAATACAGGAACTCAGTCTGGAGACTTGAATGAATTGAAAATGGGGGACCCTGATGTAAACAAGACAAAAGTCTGGTCTGCATCCCCTTAACAATTGTGTGTATTGAGCCGTACTGTATTGTACCCATTCTGCAATCTGTTAATAAAGTTTTCAATCAATCAATCAATCAATCAATTCTATTTGTGTTGTTGTTTGGTTGCAGTGCCGTGTTTGGTCACTGGGTGGCGCTCCATTGTTTGTGCCTGATGTAGCTACAGGTTTGGTTTTATTTAACCTGAGCCAGTGACGTCACTTCCTGCTTCACCAGCGACGTCGGACAGCAGCGTCAACTTGTTGTTATAATCTAGTAACGATGTGTTTGTTTGGGATCACCCTTTTATTTTATATAGTTGTGTACATCGTAGGGTAATAGTCCTTTTTTATATTGTTGTTAATAAACGGGTATGTAGTAATACAGGCTCCCAGAAGATACAACGTCTGGTGCTACTTCTATCTGACACGTTGACGTTCAGACACCGTGAAGGAATGAATGAATGAAACCCCGCCCCCTCCTAATGTACAGTCTCCTCCCCATCGTATGTATATATTCTCTGTCAGGATCTCTGGGTAACAGTACTGTATATTTGCATATCAGATATATGTCACAATAATGTAACAGTACTATATACCTGATTGATTGACTGATTGATTGAAAAGTTTATTAACAGATTGGCGATTGCAGAATGGGGTACAATACAGTACGGCTCAATACACACAATTGTTAAGGGGATGCAGACCAGAGAAAGACTTTCGTCTTGTTTACATCAGGGTCCCCCATTTTCAATTCATCATAACATATATGACATACATGACATACAGATAGACAGTACTGCTACATCTATGACATACCAGATTTGCAAATACAGTACTGTTTGTGATACGAAAAGAGTCCAGAAAAGAGAGTATATACATTTGACATAGAAACTGTACATTTGGAGGATGTTGGGGGGGAGGTTGGGTAGGAAGAGTGGGTGGGGGACACTGTACAACTGAACAAGCAAAACTGTACATTGGAATATCACCCCAAAGCACTTCAGAGATGGGAAGCCATCTCCCAAGAACGGAGAATGGATCTGACTGGAACGCTAGCTGGATTATACATTGCAACATGACAGTAAATACTATTGTAATAAAACGTTCAAAACTATGTTCAATTTGTGTATTGTTTTGTTACTATAAGATTGCATTTCGCACTGTACCGACGTCACAGATGAGCTCTATAAAAAAACGATTGAATTGCTCAGAATTTAAAATTGTGTCCCCAAAAGGACATAATAATATTAATATTATTCCCCAGTATGACACAATAAACACAGAATGAATGCTACCAAAGAGAATGCTATATGCAATTTGCTCATATACATAACATAGCCCACAGGAAGGCAAAGTTGACAAGGTTTGTACCAAAATGCAATTTATTTTAAACATAATGATACATGATTATGTGTATTAATCCTGTAACATGAGTCTAGGTCAGATCTAGCCTGGAATAGAGAACAGAATGTTGATTTTTTGATGTTCAAGTTTCTTTATTAGTTGTCATACAGAAGTACAGAATACTTTTATATAAAATGCTAATATTAAAAAAAGGCAGATGCCCTCTGCAGATGTCTGCCTAACAAAGAAAGTGGCTGCACGCCTCTCTTGGCTTAACGTTGAAAATAGATTGTCTTTTAATATACTTGTGCTGTTCAAGTTGGTCATGAGCAGTAAGACTCCTGTTTTTATACATAATCAGATTGTTTTTTAGTAATACTGTGCACGAGCATTACACTAGAGCAGGGATCGCCAATTAGGTTTTGCGGCGGGCCAGATTTTCCCCAAGCCGTTGCTTCGCGGGCCAGGATCAAAAACAATGGCTAATTTAATATACCGATATTGAAAAAAGACAAACGTTTTTCTCTGGTCTGCATCCCCCCAACAACCGTGTGCACTGCGCCGCACTGCACTGCACCCACTCTGCAATCCGCCAAACAAAGTTCTCACTCATCCATTCATTCATGAACAGCTCTCAGCTGTTGCAGATCACCGCGGCGCCGGCGGGTGATGAACAGATCAGAATGCATGAAAACACGACTCACCATATTGTACCTCCTTGTTTGTTGTTAAGTCCTCCAAAATCCCTGCTAATGTTTGAAACATGTCATATCCACTCGCCGCCCTCCAATTCCAGATTGGCGTTGAATGCAGCTACTTTATCTGCCAACTTGCCTCGTTGTTAATGTTGTTGTTGTTGTTGTCGCCACATATTATGCAGAGAGGACGTCGGCTCGGCACGCAAGAATCACCGACCTGTTGCGATAAACCCGTATTTTAAGTATGGCTCTTGTTTATTAAAAGAAGCGTTATATTTCCCCGTTGCTATCCAAAGATGTTTGTTTTGTTTTCTTCAACTCGCTCGCGAGTCGCATCTCGAACGCGGAAGTGAAAGTGCGTTAGGGAAAGAGACACAGGGCCCGGTGGGACTATTCCATTGGTTCTCCCAGTCCACCTGACCATTTCTAGCATTTCAATTGGCTATAGTGACAGACATGCTTTTGATGACTGCCGGTAGATAGATACAGCTTCACAATAAAAGACACCCTGGCGTCCCGAGTGAATATTTCCCGTGCGTCAAATAAATATCATATTCTCAAAATAATCTGACGGGCCAGAAATTATTGTTGGCGGGCCAATGTTGGCCCGCGGGCCGCCTATTGCCGATCCCTGCACTAGAGGTTCCAGTAGTGGGCAGCTTGAATTGCCAGGTCCTAGAACCAGCGCTCTGGGGAGATCTTTTATTTTTAGAGCATTAACTCTGTGGAATGGCCTGCCTCGGAACCTCTGCTGCATTTACAGTAGATTCACTTTTAAAAAGAATCTTAAATTGTTTTTAAATTGTTTTTAACACTGTAAATTGGTTTTTTGTTTTTGTTTTACACTAATGTAATTTTAGCTATATTAATTGTTACAGTAGGTTCATTATGCATTGTGTGTACTGACTTTTAATAATTTAGTTTTTTTGCAATGGTGATTGTTTTTGTGTTTTTTTGTGTGTGGACCCCAGGAAGACTAGCTGGTTGCTATCATGAGAGAGTAGCTTGCTTCCATCATGAGAGTAGTAAATACTATTAGCATTTCAATGGTGTGTGTGTGGGGGTTGCAGCCAGCGCATTCCAACGGCAGCGTGTCAAAGTGTCCTTGAGCAAGACGCTTAACCCCCAATTGCTCCTGATGAGCAGGTCGGCACCTCTGCCGTCTGTGAGTGAATGTGAGGTGGCAGGGTATCTGCAGGTTTAGCCCAGTCATATTTAATGCTTTTTAAGACTTTTTAATGCCACTCGGAATTAAATTTAATACCAATTTCACAATAACAAAAATCATGCAACGACACCAATTAGTTTAAGTTTAGGGACACATTGGTCCAAAGATGTTTATAAAAACATAACTTGGAAACTTAAAAATCTTGAACTTAAAGGAGTAACTGGATTGGATGAATTTCAACAAAGGGGTGACCAAACATAAATAGCAAATATATCTATACAAAATATACCAGGGGCCAAGCAGCAAGTGCAACAGCCACTGTCAGAACACATAACTATTACCACCCTCCCCAGGGTATCAAAAAAGTCAACCAACAAACAAGATTCTTGTGCCAGATCTCCTCTCTGGTAAACAAGAATACCCTTAAGACTCTAACAGGAGCACTCATTCAAGGGTACTACGACTATGCTTGCACCTCATGGTACCAAAGCACCTCAAAGGCCCTAAAAACAAGATTACAAACATCACAAAACAAACTGGTCAGACTACTGCTTAACCTCACTCCTAAAACCCACTTTACCCCTGCCCACATTCAAAACCGCTCTTAAAGAGCACCTACGGGAGGCTGCAATTAGAAACTGGGCACCGTAAATGTCCAAACCCCCCCCCCTCCTAATGTACAATCTCCTCCCCATCATATGTATATATTTTCTGTTAGGATCTCTGGGTAACAGTACTGTATATTTGCATATCGTATATGTCACAATTGTAACACTACAGTACTATATAGTATACCTGTATGTCATGTATGTCCCTATGCCATAAATGTCATGATGTCATGTATGTTGAGTGTCATAAATGTCATGTCACTATAATTGAAAATGGGGGACCCTGATGTAAACAAGACACACGTCTTTCTCTGGTCTGCATCCCCTTAACAATTGTGTGTATTGAGCCGTACTGTATTGTACCCATTCTGCAATCTGTTAAATAAAGTTTTCATTCATTCATCCAGTTGTTTTGTTTTTGTGGTTTTGGTTGAATGAATGAATACTTTGTTTAACAGATTGCAGAATGGGTACAATACAGTACGGCTCAATACACACAATTGTTAAGGGGATGCAGACCAGAGAAAGACGTTTGTCTTGTTTACATCAGGGTCCCCCATTTTCAATTCATAGTGACATTTATGACACTCAACATACATGACATTTATCAGGGGTGTAAAAAGTACCCAGAAATTATACTTAAGTGAAAGTATGGGTACCATCTCAAAATCTGACTCAAGTAAAAGTCAAAAGTATCTGGCTAAAAACACACTTGAGTAAAAGTCAAAAAGTCCTACTTTTAAATGTACTTAAGTACTAAAAAGTAAAAGTACATTTAAAAAAAAAGGGGATACACCAGGGGTCTCAAACTCAACCCATCGTGGGCCAAGTTTTCATTTTAACTATACATTGCACCAGGTGAGTTAGTTGAAGAGGTGAGCCAATTAGTGAAATCATCAGCTGGTGTTTAGGCAAGGCTGGAATGAAACCAAGCATACACTCTGCCCACAATGGAATGTGTTCTGCGATAGACAATGCTGAAATGAAAGAACAGAGGACACTTTTTTTGCATTAAAATTATTTAATGCACTTCTCCATTGAAGGTAAACTAACATGGACGGCATTCACATCACAGCATGAATATATCACAATATTAACCACAGTGAAAGAAAAATGACATGTGAACAAGTATGTTGTGTGCCAGGTTAATGTACTCTACTATTTTTGTATCACAAACAGTGCTGTATATGTACAGTTTATTCCCCCTCAAATGTATATACTCTATTATTACTATATGCGAGAGAGCCCCCCCCCCCCCAACAATGCTGTATATTTGTAGACCTCTTCCAATGTACAGTTTATGTCCTTGATGCTGCTCTCCAGGACCGAGATCATGGCGTTCTTCTGCTCCAGGTCCCGCAGCAGCTCTGTGTTCTCCTTCAGCTCCTCGCACCTCTTGGCAGCCAGATATGGACACATGGAACGTAAACACTATTATTAGTACAATACATATGATAGGAGCTGGAGCACATAAGTACACACACACACACACAATCACATGCACAAGTACACAAACATAAACACAATGACCATCAGTCCATTAGTACATTAAAACCAGACACTGTCCGCAGACTCTTTACATCTTTACTACCGTAGGCTCCATCACCTTGGAACAGATAATACTTGTGCAGGCTCTATCACAACATTATAGAAAGATGTGTTTGTTATTAATCAAGCAGGCTTGGATTACATACATGTAGGTTTAACAATAGAGATCAGACTCAAGACAGTTTTCTGCTCTGTTGTGAGTCCTGTTTGTTTAAACGGAGAAAGATTTTAACCTCACACCTAAGTTTGGTTTATATACTAAAATTGCTAACAGATTAGGGGAATAGCTACAATTTAAATCTTGTTCGGTCCCGGCGTGTGGCTCACAGCACCATTGGCCTCTGCAGGTTCAGCTTGGGCCTCTCCCTCATGAAGTACTACCCGCCGAATATGATGGCGGCATACAGGCCGCAGAACATGAAGGACTTGCTCCTGAAGTGGGACAGAATACACACAGAACATGGAAGATTTACTACGGTACGGCTCAATACACACAATTGTTAAGGGGATGCAGACCTGAGAAAGACGTTTGTCTTGTTTACATCAGGGTCCCCTATTTTCAATTCATAGTGACATTTATGACACACACAACATACATGACATTTATGACGTAGGGACATACATGACATACAGGTATATAGTACTGTTACATTTGTGACATATACGATATGCAATATGATATGATTGATCGATTGAAAACTTTATTAACAGATTGCAGAATGGGTACAATACAATAGCTTAAAGACGTGTTTTCACCATGTTAAGGCTAGACGAGGCATGATACAATACATACAATACAATACTATATATTTTAGCCAAAACATGTGGTCAGAACACAGTGCATTTAGTCCATTCGCTCTCATTCTCTCTCGGGACATCCCTATTGATTACCAATAACCGTGTTAGCCTCAGTAGCCACATACGCTGATCGGAGTGTCATTCATAGTGTAACACCCAACAAGAATGTGAAACAACTTATTAGTATTGGGTTAGAGTTGTTTGATTTCCACTAACGTAATGTTAGATTGCTATCTGAGAAAGTTACGTAACGTTACTCTACTGTATGTGAGCTGGCTGGCTGCGGCATTTGCCATGTATAATCTGTAGGCAAAACGGACTGCATATATAAACGGCTGATGACTCATAACTTCCTATCACGTTTGAATAATGCTGTAAAGTTAAGTAAAAATGCATTTCAATAGTAATGTATATAAATTAAGAGCTTACCGATTGCAATCCACTGCCGACAGAAGAGACGCAATATTTACTTCCTAGTTCATGACGGCACTCTCTCTCTGCCTCTCTCTCATTTTGCCGAGGGCGAAGCTCGTCCAGCACGTTGTCACCAGCTGTATGAGAGCGCCCCCACTGGTCATTGTTAACATTAACCACACCAAAACGACTTCATAACGGCAGGCAAACAGCTGTTCCAGGACTTTTCACAGCTGTATCTGTAGATGGCTGGGTGCTCATCTCCGATCCTCTCTCTCCATAGGAACCGCAGCAAGGGCTTCTCCTCTGGGGAGAGGCTGCGTAATACTGGGGGGTCGCTGCTGGCCTGCTGCCGGAGATCAAAGCCGTCTTTGATCAGAGAGGCGCGGAGCAGCGCACGGCGTCGCCAGTCAATCTTCTTTACGTGTCCCGCTGTGATTAGCTTCTCAATCTCAGCGCGGTACACACTCTCTTGAGCGGGGTCTTTGGCTAGGCGCCGCTCTGTGTTCAATAGATACCGCTCCGTAGCTTCTTTCGTGGCGTGAAAGGTGGGCATTCCCTCTCGCCTCAGAAGTGGAGTTGCGTATCTCATCACTCCGCCGACTGTGACTCTCTTTGTCCCTTGCTCGAGGAGGTTTATGGCGTAAATGTCTTCTTTAGAACGAATGTCTTTCTTTTCGTTCTTAAAGGGCATTGTCTCTAGTGTCCATAGCCTCTCGACATGCTGCAGGAGAGTGGTGTCTTCTTCTGTCACTCTGGAGTGGAGGCAGCTAGTGGCTGCTGTTCGGTTGAGAGATTTAGCGAGGGGGCCTTGTAGTGTCCATCCTAGGCGGGTCTCGACTGCTGCAGGACAGCCTCTGGGTCCTGTATGGACCCGGTCTATCGGGACTATGAGGTCTGCATGGTCGGAGCCTATCAGCAGGGTCGGGGTGGCGCCGTCTATGAGCGGGATAGGTAGTTGACGCAGATGCACATATTTATCCATCAGCTTGGCGATGGGGTAGGTGTACTGTGATAGTCCTATTTCTTGGTTGGTGAAAGCATTTGTAATCCTATACCGTCGCTCTGGCTGCCCGCTTGCTGCGATAGTGAAGGAGACATTCTCGCCTTTTATCGTCTTTAAATCTCTTCTTATTGTCCGAATCGTCATTTGGTTCTCGCTCCCCCGCAGTCCCAGCTGGGCCGCAGCGGACGCGAGCAGAAGGGTCTTCTCTGACCCGTCATCAAGGACGGCGTAAGTGTCCATGACTTTATCTTGGTAGCTCAATGTTACACGGACTACCTTTAAGAGCACTTGGGCGCCGCTGCTGCTGGCGGGGTCAATGTACATGACACTTGCCTTGGTGCTGCTCGATGGTGCAGGTGCAGGCTTTCTTCTGTTACTGTCGTGTAGGACATCTAGGTGGGCTCCGTCACACCGACTGCACCTCTTCTTTAGGCGGCACTCGGCTGCCATGTGACTGCGCGCACATCGGTAACAGCGCCTGTTGGACTTTATCCATTGACTCACTTCTTCTGCATTCATCTTTGTGAACAGGTCACATTGTGACAGCCAGTGTTCCTTCTCGCAGTACGGGCACACCATCTTCCACTTCTCTTTTCTCGAGGGGGTACTGTGGTTCTTACTGCTCGCTACTGATTCTGATTGGTGCATGACAGTCACCGATCTTCTTCCATCGTTTATTCTCCTGGGTCCCTCTCTGGAGCTTGGTGTGCTCCGCACGAACGTATCCAGTCGTAAGCTGCTGACTTCTCTCGCCAGGAAGTCGGCTAGATCGAGGAGGGATGGTTCGGGACCGTTAGGATCACGGTGGTCTCTCTGCCGCCTAAAGCGCTCTTGTCTGGCGGGTGGCAGCTTCTCTAAAATCCTCTCGACGTTAGAGTTGGCGTATAGCTCGTGCATACCCTTTTCTCGTTGCGCTCCCAGCATCCCTACCAGGGACTGCACTTTTATAGACAGGTCGTCTAATGAGCGATTGTCTGTTGCTGGGGGTAGGCGGTCAATATGCCTTATCTCTTGGATTACGTAATCCCATATACGTCCATATCTCTGGTCCAGCGCTGCTAGAGCCGCGGTGTATGGGGTCGTAGAGGTGGCATAGGCTAGCGCTATATTGTGCGCTCGGGGTACTTTCAGGTGCTTCAGTAATATTGCATACTTGTGACGTTCATCAACGACATCCACCATCATTGTCTCTAAGCACATTCGGAGCTCCGTGTACTGTGCCCGATTCTCATGGGTGAAGTCTGGGATGGTCGGTGTGGCAATGTATGACGCCGTGGATGGCTGATACATCGGCGAGCGTTGGGGGAGAGGCCTCCTAGGCGAGTCTCCTCTTGCGCCTCTCTGTGGGCTGGTACCGGCAGGGTACCATGGCCCGCTGGTCCAGGTGCTATTCCTCGGGGCTGGTCGTGCGTCGTGCTCACCCGTGAATAGAGTCGGGGGTCTGTAGCGCAGCGCCGCGGGGGTATAGCCTGGGCTGTACTGGACCTCCTGGTCCGGTGGAGTACTGTGCTGTCGTCGGGCTTGGTTCTCCTCCTCTCCCTCTTCTTCTTCTATCAGGTCCTCTAGATCCTGTAGTTGTTTATTTAGCTTCTCCGCAGTGTATGCTGCTCCTTCCTTGTAGCTGGGTCTCGCTTGGACCGGTCGGGGAAGGGGGTCTGCGGGGGGTATAGGCTTGGTCTGTTGGTCAAGTTCAGGGTCGCTTGCTCGGTTAGGAGACGCTGCCCTTGACTGTTGTCTCGACGAGTTCCTTGAACCCCTGGCGGAGGGAGAGGGTGTTGCCTTGAGGATCAGCTGCTCCATTAGTTGCGCTTGTAGCTTGTCGCGCTCGGCTTGTAGTCTGTCGCGCTCGGTTTCGTGCTGGATGAGAGCGAGGTCGCGCTCTGCTTCTCTTTGGGCACCGGCAGCGGCACGCTGGGTGTCTGCTCGGTCTCTTGCCATATTCTCTTCCGTCTGAAGGCGTCTCATCTCCAGGCGTATGCGCTCTTCTTCGCTCCGTTGCTGTGTCTGGAGTCGATCGCGTTCACCCTGAAGTCGATCGCGTTCACCCTGGAGTCGATCGCGTTCGGTAGAGGCTGTCAGGCTGACGAGGAACGCCTGTGATAGCATCCTCTCCGCTTCGCTGGGGGAAGACGGTTGTAGAGGTGAGCCGCTCCTGGCGGTACTCGTTGGGGAGTCCTGGAGCTCTATTTCCTCGGCGCTCTCCTCCTCTTCTTCCGTGCAGAGTTCTCTCTCTGTAGGGTTGTCTTCCTCCCGGGGCTGGTCGGGGACTACTTCTTCGGTATTGGCGGGGGGTAAAGGCATGTCAGCTCCCTCCTGGTCCCCACCGTGAGCTTGGTCAGTTACATTAGAACCCACTAGGGCCTCTGTGGTCGGGGTAACCTGGTCGTTAAGGTCAGACATAATTTTACTTTCTACTTTTACCGCGTTTACCGTTTGTAGAAGGCTAGGTAGTTGACTGACAGCGTAATCCTCTAAGTACTGAGGTGTCTGTCGTCTGCGCCGCGGGCGTTCTACGTTAGGAGGACCGTTTCGTGGAGTGTTCATCATAGGCCATTTCAATATTAATAACACTATATTAATATTACACTAGTTACCATCCGGCTCGAAGGACCAATTGTAACTGAGGGGTACAATTCCCTGACTGTATTGATAAGTATGGTATCATTAAACCACTACCGCTTTATGTACTTTAACTACTGGCCACACAGTACATGATATAGATATGATGAACACTTTCCCACCTGATGAAACCAAGTCCACACAAATGTATCCGTCGAATCTTTAATATATAGCAAAGGGTATATACAACGTTCACGTAATGACATTTATGATTTGAATGCACTTGTAAGGCAAATGAGTATTCGTAGGCAAATCAACATTGAATGTCCAATCTCTGGTTACGCAGGAAGCAAGTATACAACCTGGTTCTTTAGGGAACTATAGCGATGGTACTTAATGATTATAGCTGGATATACTAAAGGGGGGTCCCGCTGGTTGTAAGTCAGTAGGGGGGGGGGGGTTAGGAGAGCCGCTGGCGATATCCCATCTGGCCAACGATTTCTTGGGAGAATTCAGAGTGCTGAACACGGTGCCCACAGAACCTTGGTCCACAGATGAATACAGTTGGGCCCTCTTGTAGACGGTAGCTGCCGGTCCACAACGAAGAGACGTGAGGCGACCTCACTCGGGTTAGAGCGCCGTCTCACCTGGACTCCTCTCGGGGGTAGTTCCAACACTTACCAGTGTTGGCTGTTATCCATGGCATAATCAAAGCACCCAAAGCAAGTAGATAATCCAAGCCGTGTAGGGCTCGCCGTCGTCCGGGTAAGGTAATCCAATGTGCAGGTCCACTCGTCCTGGCCCAGAACTCCTCGGATGAAAGCACCACACGTGGTCTGCCCAGCCTGGTTAAGACTCTAGATAACGCGAGGAAAACGATGGGGGTACTGCTCACTTTATAACTCTAACCGAACGATGCACCATACATAATAGACTATTATTAACTTAATAGAAATACGTCCCACTCGACGGTATAGTGCCAAACTATGACAATTCAACTATTAATCCACACAATGTCTCAATGCCATTCTGAGGCCAAGTTGACCATACTGCACCACACGTGTATCGTGGGTGAGGCTTAACGTCTTGCCACTAGGTTGGAGGGTAAAGAACTAAGGGCTAAGGGCTAAGGGAAGTTCTACTTTACTTGCGCCATATATATATGCGCTGTGAACAAATAGTACCATTCGTATTTCGGCAGACGTATTCCTACGCGGAACCGGGGCTAGTAACGACATGTTCGTCGGCACGATTGAACTTGAACCAAGGGGCTTGGCTGCTGGCGCCAAGTTCTTGTCCAATGAGAGAATGAAACTATTATGGGCTGTTAGTAGACCAAAGGGATATTCAGTGTATATGTACAAGGAATATACAAGGGATATCAAACGATATACAAATACTATTAAATATATATCCATAAATAAATATATATATTCGGTTTAATCTGATCCTTCACAACACTCTCGCTATTTTGAAGTCCTTGGGGACGTGTCCCTGTTTTATGGAGAGGTTTATTATGTGTGTGATGACTGGGGTGATGGCGGCTGCTGAGTCTCTGAGGAATTTGGAGGGGATGTTGTCATGGCCAGTGGCCTTGTTCGGTTGGAGGGCGCTCAGTTTATTGAGTACCTCATCGGTTGTTACCATTTCCAGTTTGAAATCGTCTTTGTGGACGCCTAGGTTCTTGTAGTATGCTACTATGTGTTCTACCCCATACTGCCCTGAGTGGGAGGGTAGTTTGTTTACCAGTGTTGTGGCTATGTTTGTGAAGAAAGTGTTTAAGTAATTGGCTACATCCAGTTTGTCTGTGATGAGCGTGTTGTCCGTCTTTATGTTTATGTTTGAGAACCTGGTTTTAAGTTTTTTACTGCAGCCTAGTTGATTATTGAGTAATTTCCAAAGTTCACGTGGTTTATTTTTGTTTTCCTCAGTTTTGTCATTGATGAAATTTTTTTTTGCAGTTTTTATCATGGAGTTTACGTCATTTCTTAGTCTGTTTCTTTCTAGTTTGCGTTCAGTCACGTGGGCTTGGAGTTCACTGCTTGTGCTTTTGGTAAGCTTTGACTGACTTTTATGAAATTCAGAGCATTTTTTGTCTCTGGTTTTCATAGCGGTCAGTATTTCAGTGTGCATCCACGGCTCAGCGCGATTTTTTACCCTGGTGGTTCTTAGGGGGGCCATGTCGTTTAGTATTGTTGAGAATTTGGTTTTGAAGCCAAGCCATGTTTCTTCAACCA
The DNA here is from genome assembly GCF_963971535.1 of Notolepis coatsorum. NCBI lineage: Eukaryota > Metazoa > Chordata > Actinopteri > Aulopiformes > Paralepididae > Notolepis > Notolepis coatsorum. Next base: position 88,369 of record NW_028173333.1, on the reverse strand, counting down.
GTGTACCATTGAGTTCATCTGACCAGTCCAGACTCTCCAGTTCAAGGTTGAAGGCCTCGCTAGAGTAGGTTTTGAGGTCTCTAGATGTGACCATTTTGTGACAGCCAGCCTTTTGTTTTGGCTTTTTGCGGGAACAGAATATCATATAATGATCACTTGGGGGTGGGGGTGGGGGGGGGGGGGGGTTCAGACATTTACCGGGGCCAGTTTCGAATTGCAGCCTCCCGTAGGTGCTCTTTGAGACCGTTTTCAAACATGACAACATAAACATTCTAAATGTTCTAATAGGTCATCAGGTTGGAGAAGGTCTATAGTGTGACTCGCTGAGTCTAACCCTAACCCTAACCCTAACTCGCTGAGTCTCAAACACTGTCATCACAGCCTGCTGTACAGTAACCCTAACCCTAACCCTGTGCAGTAGCTAGCTGCGTCTGCATGGATTCAAGATCCAAGAGGTTTATTCGTCACATACTGTACACAACGAGACATGTAGTGACAGGAAGGTGGCCACGCCCGCCTTGATTGTGCAAAAAATACAAATCATAATAGAATAGAATAGAATAGATAATAAAATAGACATGATAAAAGGTACTAAGATAAAATACAATACAATGCTAAGCTTACGAATGAAAGGTAATGAGTCCTATATACACTACTACTATACAATATACAGTTATACTATATTTAACTATACTAGCTAGTACTAACTATACTATACAAAAACATACAGTTATGTTTTTTAAAGTGGCCTGTAGTGTGTGTGTGTGTGTGTGTGAGAGAGAG
>NW_028173333.1:60086-82586 GCF_963971535.1 Notolepis coatsorum | reverse complement strand
GATCTGGACCTAAATGGCACAGTACAGTCCCCTCTCTGGGGAGATCTGGACCTAAACGGCACAGTACAGTCCCCTCTCTGGGTAGAGCTGGACCTAAACGGCACCACAGTACAGTCCCCTCTCTGAGGAGATCTGGACCTAAACACCACAGTACAGTCCCCTCTCTGGGTAGATCTGGACCTAAACGACACAGTACAGTCCCCTCTCTGGGTAGATCTGGACCTAAACGGCACCACAGTGCAGTCCCCTCTCTGGGGAGATCTGGACCTAAACGGCACCACAGTACAGTCCCCTCTCTGGGTAGATCTGGACCTAAACGACACAGTACAGTCCCCTCTCTGGGGAGATCTGGACCTAAACACCACAGTACAGTCCCCTCTCTGGGGAGATCTGGACCTAAACGGCACCACAGTACAGTCCCCTCTCTGGGTAGATCTGGACCTAAACACCACAGTACAGTCCCCTCTCTGGGTAGATCTGGACCTAAACGGCACCACAGTACAGTCCCCTCTCTGAGTAGATCTGGACCTAAACGGCACAGTACAGTCCCCTCTCTGGGTAGAGCTGGACCTAAACACCACAGTACAGTCCCCTCTCTGGGTAGATCTGGACCTAAACGGCACCACAGTACAGTCCCCTCTCTGGGTAGATCTGGACCTAAACGGCACAGTACAGTCCCCTCTCTGGGTAGATCTGGACCTAAACGGCACCACAGTACAGTCCCCTCTCTGGGTAGATCTGGACCTAAACGGCACAGTACAGTCCCCTCTCTGGGGAGATCTGGACCTAAACGGCACAGTACAGTCCCCTCTCTGGGTAGATCTGGACCTAAACGGCACCACAGTACAGTCCCCTCTCTGGGTAGATCTGGACCTAAACAGCACAGTACAGTCCCCTCTCTGGGTAGAGCTGGACCTAAACAGCACAGTACAGTCCCCTCTCTGGGTAGATCTGGACCTAAACGGCACAGTACAGTCCCCTCTCTGGGTAGATCTGGACCTAAACGGCACAGTACAGTCCCCTCTCTGGGTAGAGCTGGACCTAAACACCACAGTACAGTCCCCTCTCTGGGTAGATCTGGACCTAAACAGCACAGTACAGTCCCCTCTCTGGGTAGATCTGGACCTAAACACCACTGTTGTGAAGGATCAGATTAAACCGAATATGTATATTTATTTATATATATATATTTAATTGTATTTGTATATCGTTTGATATCCCCTGTATATTCCTTGTACAATATGCATTGAATATCCCCGTTTCTACTAAACAGCCCATAATAGTTTCATTCTACCATTGGACGAGAACCTGGCGCCAGGTTGCCATACCCCTAGGTTCAAGTTCAATCGTGCCGCCTAACATGTCGAGGCAACCCCCGGTTCCGCGCAGTAATATGCCGGGCGAAATACGTGTGGTACTATTTGTTCATAGCGCATATATATATGGCGCTCGTAAAGTAGAACTTTCTTTTAGTCCAGTTCTTTACCCTCCAACAGAGTGACAGACGCAAAAGCCTCCCCACGAAGCACGTGCGGTGTAGTAGGGCCTACTTGGCCCAGAATAGGCATTGAGATATCGTGTAGATTAATAGTTGAATGGTCATAGTTTGGCAACATACCGTCGAGTTGGACGTATTCTATTAAGCTAATAATAGTCTATTTATGTATGGTGCATCGTTCGGTTCGAGTTCTACAGTTATCAGTACCCCCATCGTTCCTGACGTTATCTGGACGCTTATCCAGGCTGGTCAGACCCCTAGTGGTGATTGCATCCGAGGAGCTCCGGGTCAAGAGCGACTGGACCTGTATATTGGATTACTCTACCCGACGACGGCGAGCCTTCCACGGCTCTTGGATTATGCTTTATGTGCTTTGATTATTCCATGGATAAAGGCCAACACTGTCGAGTGTTGGAATTACCCCCCGGAGAGGACTACAGGTGAGGCGGCGCTCTACACGTGAGGTCGCACCACGTCTCTCCGTTGTGGACCGGCAGATACCGTTCCACAGAGGGTCCAGCTGTGTTCGTCTACGGCCCGAGGTTCTGTGGGCACTGGGTCTAAGACTTTGGATTCTCCCAAGACACCGTCGGCCAGATGGGATACCGCCAGCGACTTCTCTAACCCCCCCCTCCTACTGTCTTACAACCAGCGGGACCCCCCCCCCCCTTAGTGTATCCAGCTATAATCATTTAAGTACTATCGCTATCGTTTCCTAAATATTCCAGGTTGTATACTTACTCCCTGCGCAACCAGAGATTGGACATTCAATGTTGATTTACCTACGAATACTTATTTGCCATAAAAGTGCATACTTAACATTTCAAATCATAAATGTAATTAAGTGAATGTTGTATACACCCTTTGCTGTATTAAATATTCGATTTGGTCCATTTGTGTTGGTTCGTTTCATCAGGTGGGAAAGTGTTCATCATACTTATATCTTGTACTGGGTGGCCAGAAGTTAAAGTACATGAGGTAGTGGTATTAAATATCATATCTAACAATACAGTCAGGGAATTGTACCCCTCAGCTACAATTGGTCCTTCGAGCCGGATGGTAACTAGTGTAATATTAATATAGTGTTATTAATATCGAAATGGCCTATGATGAACACTCCACGAAACGATCCTCCTAACCTAGAACGCCCGCGGCGCAGACGACAGACACCTCAGTACTTAGAGGCTTACACTGTCAGTCAACTACCTAGCCTTCGACAAACGGTAAACGTGGTAAAAGTAGAAAGTAAAATTATGTCTGACCTTAACGACCAGGTTTCCCCGACCACAGAGGCCCTAGTAGGTCCTAATGTAACTGACCAAGCCCACGGTGGAGACCAGGAGGGAATTGACATGCCTTTACCCCCCGCCACTACTAAAGAAGTAGTCCCCGACACGCCCCGGGAGGAAGACAACCCTACAGAGAGAGAACTCTGCACGGAAGAAGAAGAGGAGAGCGCCGAGGAACTAGAGCTCCAGGACTCCCCAACGAGTACCCCCAGGAGCGGTTCACGCAGGAGCGGCTCACCTCCACTACCGCCTTCCCCCAGCGAAGCGGAGAGGATACTACAACAGGCGTTCCTCGTCAGCCTGACAGCCTCTACCGAACGCGATCGGCTCCAAGCACAGACGCTTAGCGAGCGCGAACGTCTCCAAGCCCAGGCGACCAGCGAGCGCGAACACCTCCAAGCACAGCAACGGAGCGAAGAACAGCGCACAAGTCTGGAGATGAGACGCTTCCAGATGGAAGAGAATATGGCAAGAGACCGCGCCGACGCCCAGCGCACCGCTGCCGGTGCCCAAAGAGACGCAGAGCGCGACAGACTACAAGCGCAACTGATAGAGCAGCTGATCAAAAGGACAACTCCCTCTCCCTCCGCCAGGGGCTCAAGGAACTCGTCGAGACAGCAGTCAAGAGCAGCGTCACCGCAACGAGCAAGCGACCCTGAACTTGACCAACAGACCGAGTCTAGACCCCCCGCAGACCCCCTTCCCATACCGGTCCAAGCGAGACCCAGCTACAAGGAAGGAGCGGCCTACACTGCGGAGAAGCTAAATAAACGATTACAAGATCTGGAAGATTTGATAGAAGAAGAAGAGGGAGAAGAGGAGAACCAAGCCCGACGACAGCACAGTACTCCACCGGACCAGGAGGTCCCATACAGTCCAGGCTATACCCCCGCGGCGCTGCGCTACAGACCCCCGACTCTATTTACGGGTGAGCACGACGCACGACCAGCCCCGAGGAACAGTACCTGGACCAGCGGGCCATGGTACCCTGCCAGTACCGGCCCACAGCGAGGCGCAAGAGGGGACTCGCCCAGGAGGTCTCTCCCCCAACGCTCGCCGATGTATTCGCCATCCACGGCGTCATACAACGCCACGCCATCAATCCCAGACTTCGCCTATGAGAGTCGAGCACAGTACACGGAGCTCCGGATGTGCTTAGAGACAATGCTGGTGGATGTCATTGATGAACGCCACAAGTATGCAATATTATTGAAGCACCTGAAAGTACCGCGAGCACACAATATAGCGCTAGCCTATGCTACCTCCTCGACCCCATACACAGCGGCCCTTGCAGCGCTGGATCAAAGATATGGACGTATATGGGATTACGTAATCCAGGAGATAAGGCATATTGACCGCCTACCCCCAGCCACAGACAATCGCTCACTGGACGACCTGTCAATCAAAGTGCAGTCCCTGGTGGGGATGCTGGGAGCTCAACGGGAGAAGGGCAGGCATGAGCTGTACGCCAACTCTAACGTTGAGAGGATTTTGGAGAAGCTGCCACCCGCAAGACAGGAGCGCTTTCGGCGGCAGAGGGACTACCGAGATCCCGACGGCCCCGAGCCATCCCTCCTTGATCTGGCCGACTTCTTGGCGAGAGAGGTCAGCAGCTTACGACTGGACACCTTCGGGCGGAGCCAGCCAAGCTCCAGAGAGGGACCCAGGAGAATAAGTGATGGAAGAAGATCGGTGACTGTCATGCACCAATCAGAGTCAGTACCGAGCAGTAAGAGTCACAGCACCCCCTCGAGAAAGGAGAAGTGGAAGATAGCGTGTCCCTACTGTGAGAAAGAACACTGGCTGTCACAATGTGACTCATTCACAAAGATGAATGCAGAAGAAGTGAGCCAATGGATAAAGTCCAACCGGCGCTGTTATCGATGTGCGCGGCCCCACATGGCAGCCGAATGCCGCCTAAAGAAAAGGTGCAGCTGGTGCGATGGAGCCCATCTAGATATACTACACGATAGTAACGGAAGACGGCCTACACCTGCACCACGGAGCGGCACCAAGGCAAGTGTCATGTACATTGACCCCGCCAGCAGCAACGGAGCTCAAGTGCTCTTAAAGGTAGTCCGTGTGACATTGAGCTACCAGGATAAAGTCATGGACACTTACGCCGTCCTTGATGACGGGTCAGAGAAGACCCTTCTGCTCGCCTCCGCTGCGACTCAACTGGGACTGCGGGGGAGCAAGAACGAAATGACGATTCGGACAATAAGAAGAGATTTAAAGACGATAAAGGGCGAGAATGTCTCCTTCACTATCGCAGCCAACGGGCAGCCAGAGCGACGGTACAAGATCACAAATGCTTTCACCAGCCAAGAAATAGGACTCTCGCAGTACACCTACCCTGTCACCAAGTTGATGGATAAATATGTGCACCTGCGCCAATTACCTATCCCGCTCATAAACGGCGCTACCCCGACCCTGTTGATAGGCTCCGACCATGCAGAACTCATAGTCCCGATTGACCGGGTCCATACCGGTCCCCGAGGCTGTCCTGCAGCCGTCGAGACCCGCCTAGGATGGACATTACAAGGCCCCCTCGCTAAATCTCTCAACCGAACCGCAGCCACTAGCTGCTTCCACTCCCGAACGACAGAAGAAGACACCACTCTCCTGCAGCATGTCGAGAGGCTATGGACCCTAGAGACAATGCCCTTTAAGAACGAAAAGAAAGACATTCGCTCTAAAGAAGACATTTACGCCATCCACCTACTCGAGCAGGGGACAAAGAGAGTCACAGTCGGCGGAGTGATGAGATACGCAACTCCACTCCTGAGGCGAGAGGGAATGCCCCCCTTTCACGCAAAGAAAGACGCCACGGAGCGCTATCTACTGAACACAGAGCGGCGCCTAGCCAAAGACCCCGCTCAACGGAGTGTGTACAGAACACTCGCCAGACAATATGACCCGTTGGGATGTATTCTACCTTACACCACCAGGGCAAAGATGATTGTACGAGCACTATGGGACAAGGACCAGGGCTGGGACGACCCAATACCCGCACACCTTGCCTCAACATGGAGAGAGTGGGAGACGGAACTCCGCTCACTCCCAGGTGTCAATATACGCCGCAGCTACTTCCCATCCACAGTGAGGCCAGAGACATGCGAGATTGAGCTACACGTCTTCAGCGATGCCTCCGAAGTAGCCTACGGATCGGTTGCTTATTTGCGTGCCCAAGAGATGGGAGGAGAGATACACACTGCTTTCATACTGGCCCGCTCAAGGATAGCCCCACGTAAGCAACAATCTATCCCACGTCTAGAGCTCTGCGCAGCCCTCGCAGGAGCGCATCTAGCCACGTTAATCCAATGTGAACTCACCATTCCGGTGCATAGAACAATCTTGTGGTCAGATTCCACGACAGTACTCACATGGATTAAGTCTGATTCATGCAGATACAAAGTCTTCGTGGGAGTCAGAGTCACCGAGATTCAGGAACTAACAGAAGAAGCAAGCTGGAGATATGTGGATACCAAACACAACCCAGCTGACGTCATCACCCGGGGAATGTCCCTGGATGACCTAACCCGTCGCAACATCTACAGTGACGGACCAGCATTCCTCCAGCTCCCGGAAGGAGATTGGCCTACACCCACCCCGAGGGAAGCAAGTAGCGAGGAGGCTGAGAACAAGAAGCCTATGTTCTGTGGACTGAGCACTGTCGCCTCCACAGACCCGAACATAGATGACTGCATTACCCTAGAGAGTGCGCAACAAAGGACATTCCTGCGGCACCACCCAGAGCTTCAGTCCACCACTGACATGTCAGCAGCTGACTACGAAGAAGCAGAACTTCTTCTACTACAACGAGCCCAGAGAGACTCGTTCCCCGATGAGCTAGACTGTCTACAGGGAGGAAACCCCGTCCCATCAGACAGCAGACTGATTCACCTGGCACCAGAGAGTGACGCACATAATCTCATCAGAGTGGGTGGTCGCCTGCGGAGAGCCCCCGATCTACCAGATGACATTAAGCACCCGATCGTCTTGAACAGCCGACACAAGGTCACAGAGCTGATCATAAAGAAATACGACGAGGATGTGCACCACGCCGGAGCAGAGAGAGTCTTCGCGGAGATCAGACGTCGTTATTGGATATTACAAGGGAGAGAAGCAGTACAGCGCTTCCAGCGAACCTGTCTAGACTGCCGTAAGTGGCGCGCGCAGCCCAGCATACCACGGATGGCTGACCTACCCCCCTGTCGCCTCCGAATCGGCGACAAGCCATTCCACTCCACAGGCATGGACTGTTTTGGCCCGTTGTATATAAAAAGAGGAAGAGGCACCGAGAAGCGGTGGGGTATTGTATTCAAATGCATGACCACCAGAGCGATACATATCGAGCTCCTTCCGACCATGAGCACAGACTCATTCCTTATGGCCTTCCGGAGATTCATATCACGGAAAGGACAACCGTCTACATTGTTGTCTGATCACGGGACCAACTTCAAAGGCGGAGAAAGAGAGCTGAGAGAGAGCTTCCAAGCTATGGGCCCAGAACTTAAGACCCACCTCGCTCCAGCCCAGGTTGACTTCCAGTTTAATCCCCCGAACGCACCCCACTTCGGTGGAACCTGGGAACGAGAAGTACGTTCTATAAAGACAGCCCTGTATGCCGTACTCGGAGCCCAGACTGTGGCAGAGGAAGTCCTAATGACAGTCCTCACGGAGATCGAGGGAGTATTGAACTCCAAGCCCCTCGGTTACGTCTCCAGTGATGTAGCAGATGTCGACCCAGTCACCCCCAACACACTCCTAATGGGGCGGCTGGACCCCGCGCTACCCCAGACAATGTACAGGCCCGAAGAAGCGAACGGCCGAAGAATGTGGAGGTACAGCCAAGTACTAGCTGACAAGTTTTGGAGCAGCTTCCTACTTCACTACCTACCGTCTCTACAGACCCGCCAGAAGTGGGTAAAAGAGAGAGACAATTTGACAGAAGGAACAGTCGTCATGATAGTTGACCAGTCACTCCCCAGAGCTATGTGGCCGGCTGGCCGCGTAAGCAAAGTGATCACCGGTGCCGATGGCAAGGTCCGAGCAGCTGAAGTACTCGTCCAAGGGCGCACCTACACACGGCCCGTGGCGAGGCTCATAGAACTGCCCCGACTCCCAGATACTATCGATGATGACCATGACCCTATGACTTTGTGAGTTGACTGACCTTACAGCGGACCTTGAGTGGAAGACAGTGCGGTTAATCTGTCTCTGCTTAGCTAATTAGGTGGGACTAATTAGGGGGTGGCTGTTGTGAAGGATCAGATTAAACCGAATATGTATATTTATTTATATATATATATTTAATTGTATTTGTATATCGTTTGATATCCCCTGTATATTCCTTGTACAATATGCATTGAATATCCCCGTTTCTACTAAACAGCCCATAATAGTTTCATTCTACCATTGGACGAGAACCTGGCGCCAGGTTGCCATACCCCTAGGTTCAAGTTAAATCGTGCCGCCTAACATGTCGAGGCAACCCCCGGTTCCGCGCAGTAATATGCCGGGCGAAATACGTGTGGTACTATTTGTTCATAGCGCATATATATATGGCGCTCGTAAAGTAGAACTTTCTTTTAGTCCAGTTCTTTACCCTCCAACAGAGTGACAGACGCAAAAGCCTCCCCACGAAGCACGTGCGGTGTAGTAGGGCCTACTTGGCCCAGAATAGGCATTGAGATATCGTGTAGATTAATAGTTGAATGGTCATAGTTTGGCAACATACCGTCGAGTTGGACGTATTCTATTAAGCTAATAATAGTCTATTTATGTATGGTGCATCGTTCGGTTCGAGTTCTACAGTTATCAGTACCCCCATCGTTCCTGACGTTATCTGGACGCTTATCCAGGCTGGTCAGACCCCTAGTGGTGATTGCATCCGAGGAGCTCCGGGTCAAGAGCGACTGGACCTGTATATTGGATTACTCTACCCGACGACGGCGAGCCTTCCACGGCTCTTGGATTATGCTTTATGTGCTTTGATTATTCCATGGATAAAGGCCAACACTGTCGAGTGTTGGAATTACCCCCCGGAGAGGACTACAGGTGAGGCGGCGCTCTACACGTGAGGTCGCACCACGTCTCTCCGTTGTGGACCGGCAGATACCGTTCCACAGAGGGTCCAGCTGTGTTCGTCTACGGCCCGAGGTTCTGTGGGCACTGGGTCTAAGACTTTGGATTCTCCCAAGACACCGTCGGCCAGATGGGATACCGCCAGCGACTTCTCTAACCCCCCCCTCCTACTGTCTTACAACCAGCGGGACCCCCCCCCCCCCCTTAGTGTATCCAGCTATAATCATTTAAGTACTATCGCTATCGTTTCCTAAATATTCCAGGTTGTATACTTACTCCCTGCGCAACCAGAGATTGGACATTCAATGTTGATTTACCTACGAATACTCATTTGCCATAAAAGTGCATACTTAACATTTCAAATCATAAATGTAATTAAGTGAATGTTGTATACACCCTTTGCTGTATTAAATATTCGATTTGGTCCATTTGTGTTGGTTCGTTTCATCAGGTGGGAAAGTGTTCATCATACTTATATCTTGTACTGGGTGGCCAGAAGTTAAAGTACATGAGGTAGTGGTATTAAATATCATATCTAACAATACAGTCAGGGAATTGTACCCCTCAGCTACAACCACAGTACAGTCCCCTCTCTGGGGAGATCTGGACCTAAACACCACAGTACAGTCCCCTCTCTGGGGAGATCTGGACCTAAACACCACAGTACAGTCCCCTCTCTGGGGAGATCTGGACCTAAACACCACAGTACAGTCCCCTCTCTGGGGAGATCTGGACCTAAACGGCACAGTACAGTCCCCTCTCTGGGTAGATCTGGACCTAAACACCACAGTACAGTCCCCTCTCTGGGTAGATCTGGACCTAAACACCACAGTACAGTCCCCTCTCTGGGTAGATCTGGACCTAAACGGCACCACAGTACAGTCCCCTCTCTGGGTAGATCTGGACCTAAACGGCACCACAGTACAGTCCCCTCTCTGGGTAGATCTGGACCTAAACGGCACAGTACAGTCCCCTCTCTGGGTAGATCTGGACCTAAACACCACAGTACAGTCCCCTCTCTGGGTAGATCTGGACCTAAACGGCACCACAGTACAGTCCCCTCTCTGGGTAGATCTGGACCTAAACGACACAGTACAGTCCCCTCTCTGGGGAGATCTGGACCTAAACGGCACAGTACAGTCCCCTCTCTGGGGAGATCTTCTGGACCTATTATGAGAGGTTTTTTGTTTGACAAAAGTACTGAGAGGTGGGGGGGCCTTGCCATTTAAGATCTTGACCAGTAGGCAGGCATCAGTGTATTTTGTCAGGATTTCCCAGCTGAGTATAAAGCAGGAGTATCAGAGATGATTTTGAAGCCACAAACGGCGCCCTTTACTGTAAAAGCCAAGCGGCAAGACACTGAGACAGGGGCTCTGTCTTAGAAAGCGACCCCTCTATGAATACTAGGATATTATTAACACCAACATCGCAATGGAAGGTGGCTATTATTAGCGAAATCCCCGCGGTCACCCGGACAGTCACGATGCCACTTCGCTTACGTCGTGTGTCGTGTGTAGGACTGAGTGCAAAACGCCAGATCACACAGATGTCCCGGGCTCATGGCGTCACATCTCAACCGGCTGGCCTGCGTCGTGTGTTGTGACGGAGGCAGCGCTAGTTCGTTTGTTACACTACGGCATGGTCGATACACTTTACGTTCACATAACGGCCACATAACGGTGATAATGGCCTAGATGGATGAGTGATTTATCAGCTACTAGCTGTAGTAACTTTGCCATTTGGAAAGTCCTATACGTCAATAACTGTCCTTGTTATTCCTCCTATATATATATATATATATATATATATATATATATATATATATATATATATATATATATGTAATATGTATATATAGAGAGTCCTACATGCATGTATCTACACTACAGTATGCATATCAGTGCATCAAATGAGCACTGTTGTTTTTCTAACCCAGTTATAAGGTTAAGAGCCCTTAGGCACCAATTATACACAATATTGAATTAGGGTTTGAGTCCTATAGTCTGAATCACAGAATACATGTGGGTTTCATGGACAAAATACTATATGGGTAGATTTCAACCTAGACTGAGAAATCCTTCAAAAGAAACATGTTAATTTTTTATTTATTTATTTAACCTTTATTTAACCAGGAAGTCCCATTGAGATACAAGATCTCTTTTGCAAGGGAGACCTGGCCAAGATGACAGCAATAACATTTGCAATATATCAGACAGCAATCAAATGTGGGGTACATCACACAAGAACATAATAAAGGTGCATCATGTATACCATATACAATACATCACATGTAAACACAAAAACACAAAACAGAATAGTCTACAGAATAGTAAAAGTGTATGACAGTATAATACAGGGTAATACAGTAATTTTGCAGTTTTTCAGTTGGGACCCGACTACAGAAAGCAGCGACATTCTTCTTGTAGGACGTTATGTAATACAGATTTTAATTTGCAGAGAGAGACCAGGGTATCTAAGTGGATCTGGTCCTGTAGCCCATTCCATGCCCAAGGTGCGAAGCGAGAACAAGCTGTTCTTCCTAGTTCAGTGTGTATTCTCGCCTCAGGTTTTTTAAAAGTAGCCATCTTGTGGACCTGGTATGGTAGCTGCTAGAGGCTAAGCTAATTCGATTGGAAAGATAACGGGGAAGCTTCCCTAGGACGGCCTTATATATAAAAACAAACATGTGGGATCTAGTACTGCTCGCAATCCATGTCTGTGAAACCGGCCCTTGATATTGTGAACTGTCTCGATGGCAGGCTGTGACTTCAGACTGGACTAGCCAATGAGACTAGCCTGTGCCCGAAGGGAACCACATTCAGTGTTCTATCAAAACCCAAAGTGAACCACATTTAGTGTTCTATCAAAACCCAAAGTGAACCACATTCAGTGTTCTATCAAAACCCAAAGTGAACCACATTCAGTGTTCTATCAAAACCCAAAGTGAACCACATTTAGTGTTCTATCAAAACCCAAAGTGAACCACATTTAGTGTTCTATCAAAACCCAAAGTGAACCACATTCAGTGTTCTATCAAAACCCAAAGTGAACCACATTTAGTGTTCTATCAAAACCCAAAGTGAACCACATTCAGTGTTCTATGAAAACCCAAAGTGAACCACATTTAGTGTTCTATCAAAACCCAAAGTGAACCACATTCAGTGTTCTATCAAAACCCAAAGTGAACCACATTCAGTGTTCTATCAAAACCCAAAGTGAACCACATTTAGTGTTCTATCAAAACCCAAAGTGAACCACATTTAGTGTTCTATCAAAACCCAAAGTGAACCACATTTAGTGTTCTATCAAAACCCAAAGTGAACCACATTCAGTGTTCTATCAAAACCCAAAGTGAACCACATTCAGTGTTCTATCAAAACCCAAAGTGAACCACATTCAGTGTTCTATCAAAACCCAAAGTGAACCACATTTAGTGTTCTATCAAAACCTAAAGTGAACCACATTCAGTGTTCTATCAAAACCCAAAGTGAACCACATTTAGTGTTCTATCAAAACCCAAAGTGAACCACATTCAGTGTTCTATCAAAACCCAAAGTGAACCACATTCAGTGTTCTATCAAAACCTAAAGTGAACCACATTCAGTGTTCTATCAAAACCCAAAGTGAACCACATTCAGTGTTCTATCAAAACCTAAAGTGAACCACATTTAGTGTTCTATCAAAACCCAAAGTGAACCACATTTAGTGTTCTATCAAAACCTAAAGTGAACCACATTCAGTGTTCTATCAAAACCCAAAGTGAACCACATTTAGTGTTCTATCAAAACCTAAAGTGAACCACATTTAGTGTTCTATCAAAACCCAAAGTTAACCACATTTAGTGTTCTATCAAAACCCAAAGTGAACCACATTTAGTGTTCTATCAAAACCCAAAGTGAACCACATTCAGTGTTCTATCAAAACCCAAAGTGAACCACATTTAGTGTTCTATCAAAACCTAAAGTGAACCACATTCAGTGTTCTATCAAATCCCAAAGTGAACCACATTTAGTGTTCTATCAAAACCTAAAGTGAACCACATTCAGTGTTCTATCAAAACCCAAAGTGAACCACATTTAGTGTTCTATCAAAACCCAAAGTGAACCACATTCAGTGTTCTATCAAAACCCAAAGTGAACCACATTCAGTGTTCTATCAAAACCTAAAGTGAACCACATTCAGTGTTCTATCAAAACCCAAAGTGAACCACATTCAGTGTTCTATCAAAACCTAAAGTGAACCACATTTAGTGTTCTATCAAAACCCAAAGTGAACCACATTTAGTGTTCTATCAAAACCTAAAGTGAACCACATTCAGTGTTCTATCAAAACCCAAAGTGAACCACATTTAGTGTTCTATCAAAACCTAAAGTGAACCACATTTAGTGTTCTATCAAAACCCAAAGTTAACCACATTCAGTGTTCTATCAAAACCCAAAGTGAACCACATTTAGTGTTCTATCAAAACCCAAAGTGAACCACATTCAGTGTTCTATCAAAACCCAAAGTGAACCACATTTAGTGTTCTATCAAAACCCAAAGTGAACCACATTTAGTGTTCTATCAAAACCCAAAGTGAACCACATTCAGTGTTCTATTAAAACCCAACGTGAACCACATTTAGTGTTCTATCAAAACCCAAAGTGAACCACATTCAGTGTTCTATCAAAACCCAAAGTGAACCACATTTAGTGTTCTATCAAAACCCAAAGTGAACCACATTCAGTGTTCTATCAAAACCCAAAGTGAACCACATTCAGTGTTCTATCAAAACCCAAAGTGAACCACATTTAGTGTTCTATCAAAACCCAAAGTGAACCACATTTAGTGTTCTATCAAAACCCAAAGTGAACCACATTTAGTGTTCTATCAAAACCCAAAGTGAACCACATTCAGTGTTCTATCAAAACCCAAAGTGAACCACATTCAGTGTTCTATCAAAACCCAAAGTGAACCACATTCAGTGTTCTATCAAAACCCAAAGTGAACCACATTTAGTGTTCTATCAAAACCCAAAGTGAACCACATTTAGTGTTCTATCAAAACCCAAAGTGAACCACATTTAGTGTTCTATCAAAACCTAAAGTGAACCACATTCAGTGTTCTATCAAAACCCAAAGTGAACCACATTTAGTGTTCTATCAAAACCTAAAGTGAACCACATTCAGTGTTCTATCAAAACCCAAAGTGAACCACATTTAGTGTTCTATCAAAACCCAAAGTGAACCACATTTAGTGTTCTATCAAAACCCAAAGTGAACCACATTCAGTGTTCTATCAAAACCCAAAGTGAACCACATTTAGTGTTCTATCAAAACCCAAAGTGAACCACATTTAGTGTTCTATCAAAACCCAAAGTGAACCACATTTAGTGTTCTATCAAAACCCAAAGTGAACCACATTCAGTGTTCTATCAAAACCCAAAGTGAACCACATTTAGTGTTCTATCAAAACCTAAAGTGAACCACATTCAGTGTTCTATCAAAACCCAAAGTGAACCACATTTAGTGTTCTATCAAAACCTAAAGTGAACCACATTCAGTGTTCTATCAAAACCCAAAGTGAACCACATTTAGTGTTCTATCAAAACCCAAAGTGAACCACATTCAGTGTTCTATCAAAACCCAAAGTGAACCACATTCAGTGTTCTATCAAAACCTAAAGTGAACCACATTCAGTGTTCTATCAAAACCCAAAGTGAACCACATTCAGTGTTCTATCAAAACCTAAAGTGAACCACATTTAGTGTTCTATCAAAACCCAAAGTGAACCACATTTAGTGTTCTATCAAAACCTAAAGTGAACCACATTCAGTGTTCTATCAAAACCCAAAGTGAACCACATTTAGTGTTCTATCAAAACCTAAAGTGAACCACATTTAGTGTTCTATCAAAACCCAAAGTTAACCACATTCAGTGTTCTATCAAAACCCAAAGTGAACCACATTTAGTGTTCTATCAAAACCCAAAGTGAACCACATTCAGTGTTCTATCAAAACCCAAAGTGAACCACATTTAGTGTTCTATCAAAACCCAAAGTGAACCACATTTAGTGTTCTATCAAAACCCAAAGTGAACCACATTCAGTGTTCTATTAAAACCCAACGTGAACCACATTTAGTGTTCTATCAAAACCCAAAGTGAACCACATTCAGTGTTCTATCAAAACCCAAAGTGAACCACATTTAGTGTTCCATCAAAACCCAAAGTGAACCACATTCAGTGTTCTATCAAAACCCAAAGTGAACCACATTCAGTGTTCTATCAAAACCCAAAGTGAACCACATTTAGTGTTCTATCAAAACCCAAAGTGAACCACATTTAGTGTTCTATCAAAACCCAAAGTGAACCACATTTAGTGTTCTATCAAAACCCAAAGTGAACCACATTCAGTGTTCTATCAAAACCCAAAGTGAACCACATTCAGTGTTCTATCAAAACCCAAAGTGAACCACATTCAGTGTTCTATCAAAACCCAAAGTGAACCACATTTAGTGTTCTATCAAAACCCAAAGTGAACCACATTTAGTGTTCTATCAAAACCCAAAGTGAACCACATTTAGTGTTCTATCAAAACCTAAAGTGAACCACATTCAGTGTTCTATCAAAACCCAAAGTGAACCACATTTAGTGTTCTATCAAAACCTAAAGTGAACCACATTCAGTGTTCTATCAAAACCCAAAGTGAACCACATTTAGTGTTCTATCAAAACCCAAAGTGAACCACATTTAGTGTTCTATCAAAACCCAAAGTGAACCACATTCAGTGTTCTATCAAAACCCAAAGTGAACCACATTTAGTGTTCTATCAAAACCCAAAGTGAACCACATTTAGTGTTCTATCAAAACCCAAAGTGAACCACATTTAGTGTTCTATCAAAACCCAAAGTGAACCACATTCAGGGCAGGGATCCACTGATTGATTGATTGATTGAAAACTTTATTAACAGATTGCAGAATGGGTACAGTACAGTACATCTCAATACATACAATTGTTAAGGGTTTGCAGACCAGAGAAAGACTTTCGTCTTGTTTACATCAGGGTCCCCCATCTTCAATTCATCAGGACATATATGACATACATGACATACAGATAGACAGTACTGCTACATCTATACATTTATGACATACCAGATTTGCAAATACAGTACTGTTTGTGATACAAAAAGTGTCCAGAAAAGAGTGTATATACATTTGACATAGAAACTGTACATTGGAGGAGGTTGGGTAGGTGGGGTGGGGGGGGGGGGGGGCTGTACATTGTAGGTGGGGGGGGGGGGGGTGTTGGGTAGGGGGTGGGTGGGGGACACTGTACACTGTACATTGGAATACTGACAAAGCCATACTTGGTAATTTACTGTACAACTGG
Organism: Notolepis coatsorum; assembly: GCF_963971535.1. Lineage (NCBI taxonomy): Eukaryota > Metazoa > Chordata > Actinopteri > Aulopiformes > Paralepididae > Notolepis > Notolepis coatsorum. The sequence goes on along the minus strand of NW_028173333.1, from coordinate 66,341 downwards.
GTTAGGACATTTGTAGGGGCCAGTTTCAAATTGCAGTCTCCCGTAGGTGTTCTTTGAGAGTGTTTTTGAAAGTGGGTAGTGATTCACATTCCTTTACAGCTTTGGGTAGGGCATATTATGTCTGTTTCACATATCTAGCCTTTTTCTCAATTTCTGTCAGTAATTCTTTGTTTATCTTTTCTCTAACGTCTTTTACTTCCCTAAGTGTCTCTTGGTTCTTTGAGTTTTGGTGTTTTTTCTCTAATTCTTTCAGTTTCTTTACTAAGTTCTGGTATGTCTCTATTCTGGCCTCTTGAGTAGTGCTGCCTTTGCTATACATTTTCCTCATATTACTACCTTCATTGCATCCCATAGAATGTTTGGATCTACCTCTCCGTTATCATTTTCCTCTCTGTATCTTATTATGTCTTCTTTTACTTCGTCTACTAAGCCTTTGTTATTCAATAGACCTACGTTCAGTCTCCAGACTGTGTTTCTCCATCTACTTTTCAGATTCACTGTCAGATATGTTGCGCTGTGATCTGATATGTCTGTTACCCCTATTCTACAATCTTCTACTCTGTATCTGTCCCCTGTTGTCATGAGGAAGTAATCTATCCTTGAATATGTTGTGTGTGGGTGTGAATAATGTGTGTATTCCCTGTCTAGTGTGTGTGTTTCTCTCCATATATCCGTGATTCCTAATTCTGTTATTTGTATATTCATATATTTGCTAATGTGTGTTCTCCATCTCTTTGTGCTTGTCGTGTCCATGTCGTAGTTCAATACTACGTTAAAGTCTCCTGTACAGATTAAAACCCCTTCCCCTTCCATTGCTATAATATCAAAGATTGTTTCAAATAGGTATTTCTCACTGTCTGGGGGTGCATATATATTCATTAATGTTACCATTTGACCTTCCATTTTCCCCTTGGCCATTACATATCTCCCCTCTTTATCTCTCACTTCTTTAATCAATTCAAACGTCACTGCATTCTTAATCAATATAGCTACTCCTCTCCTAAGGTTCTGTATAAAAGAACTATAAAACATATTCTTGTATCCGAATCTCTTCAGTTTTTCATGTTCTTGTGGTATTAGATGGGTTTTTGTAGAAAAATAACCTGTGCCTCTTCTTTTTTAAGTTTCGTCATCACCTTACTCCTTTTGATTGGATTATTCATTCCATTAACATTCAGCGACATCATCTTAATACCCTTAATTTGTGTCATCTTTCCATTCTAAATTATCTCCCGTTCTACCCATGTCACATAAAATAATATTTGTAGTTGTAGCCACTGCTAACTCTACTCGACTTACATTCAAAGAACTATAATAAACATTTACAACATTCACAAAGTTTGACAATTCCATGGTGTCAGAGGTAATTATTTTCTTTCCTCTATCCCCTGCTGGGGGGTGGGGAGAAAAGGCTCTCCTAGTGAGAGGGCTCCCCCTAGTGGCTAAAAAAAAAAAGCTCACCATGTAAGTCCAGCATTGTCTGTGTGCTGCCCTGTCCTTGAGCTCCCGGTCATATGAATATTTTTTTTATTAAATTTTTTATTATTATCTGTCCAACGTGTGTTTTTCTCTCTATGTCAGTCATTTTCAGAGACATAGAATCAGTCATTTTCATGTTCACCTTCATTTGTACTGTGTATCCCATGCCTTCTCTCTGTTTAAGTCTTTTTTCTTTTTTTTTTCATGTTTACAATTACTCATATTCTATGTTGTGTGTATTTCTATGCATCTTTCACATTTAGTCATGGTCTTAGTCAAATGTCTTTGTTTTGTTTTGTACTTATCTTTCCTTTTGAAGTATCGTGGTCCCTCTTCCTGTGCTTCTCTCCGATGTCCCTCTGTCACTCTCCTCAGCTGCTCTGTCTCCAATCATCTCCAATCCCCATCTCTCATCCGTCCTCCTCTTCTCGATCTGTTCCACCTGCGCGTCTTCTCCAGTCTCTCCATCGGGGTGGGTGTATATGTGGGTTTTCCCCCCTCTCTTCGTCCCGGCGTCCTCTCTCCATCCCGATGTATGTCCCTCACTGCCTCTTGTACGCTGCTGTAGGTTTTGATGCCTTCCTGCCAGTACACTTTCAGAGCGGTCATCGGTGATTGGAACCGAATCCCTTTTTCTTTTAGAATCTTTTTTATTTCCGCGTAGCTTCGGCGCTTTGCAGCCACCTCCGCTGCATAGTCGTGGTCAAAGGATATTCTCTGTCCTTCCACATCGATCTTCGTCTGCCAGGCTCTCTTAAGAATGTTCTCCTTGACTTCAAATTTCAGGAAGTTAATTATGACTGCTCTCTGTGGTCCATTCGTCTGAGGTCTCGGTGCTTGTATCCTATGTACCCTCTGTATTCCCATATCGGTGTGTTCTGACAGTGACATATCCAGTTTCTCTCGTATTAGGCTTTCCATATATTTGGACATCGAGGCTCCTTCTAGCCCTTCTTTCAGACCCCACACTCTTATATTGTTTCTTCTTGATCTCCCCTCCAAGTCAGTTAGCTTCTCTCTCATCTTCCCTTGTTCCTCGAGAGTCTCCATTAGTATCTTTTGTACGTCTGTACTCCATTCTTCAGTCTCGGCCGTTCTCTCTTCCAACGCCACTGTGTCTTTCTCCTGTTTCAGCAACTTTTCGTCAATTGACTCGAGTCTCTTATTTATTTCTTCTTTGAGTTCGTCTTGTCCTTTCTTTACTTCTTCTCTGAGTCTGTCTATACTTTTCTGTATGCTTTGCGTGTTCGCTTCATTTACCTTCACGCTAGTTTGCATGCTTGCCTGTATGTCCCGAATACTGGCTCCGAGTTCCACAGCCCAGCTGGGGATCTCCGTGTTTGTTGTAGCTGCGCCATTTCTTCACGTCGTCCCGTTATTTCCTTTTCTTCTGGGGTCTTTTTTTTTCTTCTCATTTGTCCACTTGTTCTTCCTCCCTTTTGTCATTGAATGCTTACTTTTTTCGTTTTCAGATCATGTTATTTCACTTTTGTGAAGGCCCGCAGGTCATAGGTCATGGTTTGTGAGACATGTTCAGAGTATTTGGTGTAACTTCTCAAATCGGGATGTTTTGGTGAACAGTGAGCTATAGCGCCCCCCGCAGGTCACCAGGTGAACAGTGAGCTATAGCGCCCCCCGCAGGTCACCAGGTGAACAGTGAGCTATAGCGCCCCCCACAGGGCACCAGGTGAACAGCTATAGCGCCCCCCACAGGGCACCAGGGGGAACAGTTGGCGACGAGGGTAAAGATGGTAATTATCTTTTTTGGCCATTAACACATTGGGCGCCAGCCATTAGCCTGGTCCTTGTAGCTAACGTGCCAGGTTTCCATAACATATTTTCACTGTGCGTCACTATGTTTGTAGAGCTATATCTATATTCTATATTATAGCTATGGAGACAATACTATGGTCATTTGACAGTGACTTTCTTCCGTCAAACATGCAAAAAAGAGATAATCTTTTCATGCATACGTTCGCGCGTTATCCCGTGGTGAATATACAGTAAGTATAGTTTAGGAGTGATTCGGGATCATTCCTGAAAAGCTGAGTTATAGGGCGTTACGTGTATTCTACTATAAGCATTGGCGTTTCTTGCCTGGACACGCTACTATTTCCAAATCAAATGTATATAATAGGTATTATGTTTCATCATGAATGCATGAAAGGGGGGGGGGTAGTTTTTTGATGCTCTGATCGCCAGTAACGGCATTTGTGTTGAATACTACAGACGCTGATCAGCTGGATCGATGTGAAAACATTGCAGGATCAAGCTGGAATTGACGTCAGCTAGTCCTTACCTTTGATCGGGGGTATTCCAAAAAGAATATTCCAATTGTCTGATCGCGATTTCCAGTATTGGTGTCCATCTAGTCCCGGACATAATTTGGCACAATTTATGGATTGAGTGTGCCAGATGCGTTTCGAAGTGGTCGGATGAAGCGATTTACTCGGCTCCATCTAAATTTAGCGCCCGGAGGGATTTAAGTGTAACACAGGGTGAGATATAAGGTTTCAAAGGGTGGGCGACACTGCCATCTAAGCAGGATGCGGCCGGTATTGCATTTTGGCGCTCTCAAAATCCTTTCCTATGGCAACACCGAGGTCAGTGGATGTGTTCGTTCAACGATGTGTTCGTTCAACTCGCGTCTCTGCGACCAGCCGCTCTATCGGAGATAGGATCACATTGTGTCATGTTTTGCTAGAAATCAAGAGAAATCAGTACATTACAGAAGAAATTTCTTGTATGATTGACAGTCTTTATGGTGGTTGAATTCCATTGGATGTCCTTTTCTTGTCACAGCAGCTCACAAATCTTGCTGCTGTGTTTGCACATTGTTGTATTTCACCCAGTAGGTATGGGAGTTTTGAGTTATTTTCCATGTTTTCAAAGTCTCTTTGGGTGTTTGCAATTTGTGGGAAGTATATGTCTCTGATGTCTTGGTATAGTGGGCAGGTTGAAGTTTATGTCTCTGATGTCTTGATATAGTGGGCAGCTTGAAGTATATGTCTCTGATGTCTTGGTATAGTGGGCAGGTTGAAGTATATGTCTCTGATGTCTTGGTATAGTGGGCAGGTTGTTAAGAAGTGGAGCTCGGTTTCCACCTCATCTTGTGTGCAGTGGGTGCATAGTCTGTCTTCTCTTGGGAGCCAGGTCTGCCTATGGCGGCCTTTCTCGATCGCTAGGCTGTGCTCGCTGAGTCTATACCTAGTCAAGTATCTTCTTAGTTTTGGGTCAGTCACAGTGCTCAGGTATTCTGCCACTGTGTACTCTCTGTTTAGGGCCAAATAGCATTGAAATTTGCTCTGGTTTTGGGTTGTTTCTTTCCAATGTGTCAGATAGTTTTATTTTTGTTTTCTTATCATTTGGTTTAGTCCAGTGTGGTTTCTGTCTGGTGGCTCTGCTTGTGTTTGTGAGCAGAGTCCCAGAACCATCTGGCTGAGTGGGCATCTATCGAGGGTCTCTCTGTAGGCTTTGTTCTGGAGTGTCTGGGTCGCTTTCTTTTAGGTGATTATAGAATTTAAATGGTCTTTTTTGGATTTTTTCTTTTTGATCCACTTTTTCTCCTCTTTCTAATTTTTTTCTCCCATCCCAATTACTCACTGTGCCAATTCTCTCCTCCCCTGTCTTGAACGTTGCTCGCATATGCCCCCCACTGGCCGGTTGTAGGGAGGATAGAAGCCTTGCATCACGTGTCCCCTCCGATACGCGAGGAGGAAGCCTGTCGCATATTTTCACCTGCCAGCGCGGACTCTCATTGGTGAGGTGTAACGTGTGGGAGGCTCACACTACCCCCGCCATTTCCTGTCTCTGCTGTGCAGGCGTCCCCAACCGACCTGTAGGAGTCGCTGTCCACAACGTCCAGATTACCACCCATCGACTTCCACCCGCTAACTCTGCCAATTGAGTTAGTATGACGACTGGCCCAAGCCGGAGGCAACGCCGACAGCCGGAGTCGAACCCGGTGTCTCTTGCGTTGGTGACGAGCGCAATGTCCGCTGCACCACCCAGCCGTTTGTTCCAATGTTTTTGCCAGTTCATTGATGTATATGTTGAAGAGGGTTGGACTCAAACTGCACCCCTGTCTAACCCCACGGCATTGAGGGAAGAAGTCTGTGTGTTTTTCCTCAATCCTCACCTCATGTGTTGTTGGTGTACATTGACTTTATGAGGTCGTAGGTTTTCCCTCCAATGCCACTTTCTAACAGCTAGTTTTTGCTGTTCATTATTTTGTATTGGGCTAAAGAGATTGGAGAAGTGGTTTATCTCCATTTTGGATGGGTAGCTCCTTGTGGTGTTGTTTGTTTAGTTTGTTCCAGTTTTCCCAGAAGTTGTTTGTTTTTATGGATTCCTCTATATCCTGTAGCTGGTTTCTAATGTGTTGGTCCCTTTTTGTCTGACTGTTTTTGTAGTATTGCTAGTGTTTTGTAGTGTCATTGTGAAATTATTTGCTCTCTCTCTCTCTCTCTCTCTCTCTCTCTCTCTCTCTGTCTCGTGTGTGGTTTTGATATTAAACGTGAGTTCATCACAGAGTGTTCTGCTCTGCCCTGTGTTCAATACTCCAATACTACAGTTTAGATGCTGCCAAGACACTCAATTTAAATAGCAGACGGTTGAAATGAATTCTTAATGATGTTGTTATTCTCTCTCTCTCTCTCTCTCCCTCTCTGTGCTAGGACTGAAAAAACGAACCAGGAAGGCCTTGGGGTTACGGAGGAAAGACAAGGATACAGAGTCCACGTGAGTTCGCTCATTAACGCGTTAACGCACAATTCT
>NW_028173333.1:45000-59886 GCF_963971535.1 Notolepis coatsorum | reverse complement strand
GGGTTAGGGCTGTAAACTGGGCACAGCAGAGAGAGGAGACAGGGTTAGGGCTGTAAACTGGGGCACAGCAGAGAGGAGACAGGGTTAGGGCTGTAAACTGGGGCACAGCAGAGAGGAGACAGGGTTAGGGCTGTAAACTGGGGCACAGCAGAGAGGAGACAGGGTTAGGGCTGTAAACTGGGGCACAGCAGAGAGGAGACAGGGTTAGGGCTGTAAACTGGGGCACAGCAGAGAGGAGACAGGGTTAGGGCTGTAAACTGGGGCACAGCAGAGAGGAGACAGGGTTAGGGCTGTAAACTGGGGCACAGCAGAGAGGAGACAGGGTTAGGGCTGTAAACTGGGGCACAGCAGAGAGGAGACAGGGTTAGGGCTGTAAACTGGGGCACAGCAGAGAGGAGACAGGGTTAGGGCTGTAAACTGGGGCACAGCAGAGAGGAGACAGGGTTAGGGCTGTAAACTGGGGCACAGCAGAGAGGAGACAGGGTTAGGGCTGTAAACTGGGGCACAGCAGAGAGGAGACAGGGTTAGGGCTGTAAACTGGGGCACAGCAGAGAGGAGACAGGGTTAGGGCTGTAAACTGGGGCACAGCAGAGAGGAGACAGGGTTAGGGCTGTAAACTGGGGCACAGCAGAGAGGAGACAGGGTTAGGGCTGTAAACTGGGGCACAGCAGAGAGGAGACAGGGTTAGGGCTGTAAACTGGGGCACAGCAGAGAGGAGACAGGGTTAGGGCTGTAAACTGGGGCACAGCAGAGAGGAGACAGGGTTAGGGCTGTAAACTGGGGCACAGCAGAGAGGAGACAGGGTTAGGGCTGTAAACTGGGGCACAGCAGAGAGAGGAGACAGGGTTAGGGCTGTAAACTGGGGCACAGCAGAGAGGAGACAGGGTTAGGGCTGTAAACTGGGGCACAGCAGAGAGGAGACAGGGTTAGGGCTGTAAACTGGGGCACAGCAGAGAGGGAGACAGGGTTAGGGCTGTAAACTGGGGCACAGCAGAGAGGAGACAGGGTTAGGGCTGTAAACTGGGGCACAGCAGAGAGGAGACAGGGTTAGGGCTGTAAACTGGGGCACAGCAGAGAGGAGACAGGGTTAGGGCTGTAAACTGGGGCACAGCAGAGAGGAGACAGGGTTAGGGCTGTAAACTGGGGCACAGCAGAGAGGAGACAGGGTTAGGGCTGTAAACTGGGGCACAGCAGAGAGAGGAGACAGGGTTAGGGCTGTAAACTGGGGCACAGCAGAGAGGAGACAGGGTTAGGGCTGTAAACTGGGGCACAGCAGAGAGGAGACAGGGTTAGGGCTGTAAACTGGGGCACAGCAGAGAGGAGACAGGGTTAGGGCTGTAAACTGGGGCACAGCAGAGAGGAGACAGGGTTAGGGCTGTAAACTGGGGCACAGCAGAGAGGAGACAGGGTTAGGGCTGTAAACTGGGGCACAGCAGAGAGGAGACAGGGTTAGGGCTGTAAACTGGGGCACAGCAGAGAGGAGACAGGGTTAGGGCTGTAAACTGGGGCACAGCAGAGAGGAGACAGGGTTAGGGCTGTAAACTGGGGCACAGCAGAGAGGAGACAGGGTTAGGGCTGTAAACTGGGGCACAGCAGAGAGGAGACAGGGTTAGGGCTGTAAACTGGGGCACAGCAGAGAGGAGACAGGGTTAGGGCTGTAAACTGGGGCACAGCAGAGAGGAGACAGGGTTAGGGCTGTAAACTGGGGCACAGCAGAGAGGAGACAGGGTTAGGGCTGTAAACTGGGGCACAGCAGAGAGGAGACAGGGTTAGGGCTGTAAACTGGGGCACAGCAGAGAGGAGACAGGGTTAGGGCTGTAAACTGGGGCACAGCAGAGAGGAGACAGGGTTAGGGCTGTAAACTGGGGCACAGCAGAGAGGAGACAGGGTTAGGGCTGTAAACTGGGGCACAGCAGAGAGGAGACAGGGTTAGGGCTGTAAACTGGGGCACAGCAGAGAGGAGACAGGGTTAGGGCTGTAAACTGGGGCACAGCAGAGAGGAGACAGGGTTAGGGCTGTAAACTGGGGCACAGCAGAGAGGAGACAGGGTTAGGGCTGTAAACTGGGGCACAGCAGAGAGGAGACAGGGTTAGGGCTGTAAACTGGGGCACAGCAGAGAGGAGACAGGGTTAGGGCTGTAAACTGGGGCACAGCAGAGAGAGGAGACAGGGTTAGGGCTGTAAACTGGGGCACAGCAGAGAGGAGACAGGGTTAGGGCTGTAAACTGGGGCACAGCAGAGAGGAGACAGGGTTAGGGCTGTAAACTGGGGCACAGCAGAGAGGAGACAGGGTTAGGGCTGTAAACTGGGGCACAGCAGAGAGGAGACAGGGTTAGGGCTGTAAACTGGGGCACAGCAGAGAGGAGACAGGGTTAGGGCTGTAAACTGGGGCACAGCAGAGAGGAGACAGGGTTAGGGCTGTAAACTGGGGCACAGCAGAGAGGAGACAGGGTTAGGGCTGTAAACTGGGGCACAGCAGAGAGGAGACAGGGTTAGGGCTGTAAACTGGGGCACAGCAGAGAGGAGACAGGGTTAGGGCTGTAAACTGGGGCACAGCAGAGAGGAGACAGGGTTAGGGCTGTAAACTGGGGCACAGCAGAGAGGAGACAGGGTTAGGGCTGTAAACTGGGGCACAGCAGAGAGGAGACAGGGTTAGGGCTGTAAACTGGGGCACAGCAGAGAGGAGACAGGGTTAGGGCTGTAAACTGGGGCACAGCAGAGAGGAGACAGGGTTAGGGCTGTAAACTGGGGCACAGCAGAGAGGAGACAGGGTTAGGGCTGTAAACTGGGGCACAGCAGAGAGGAGACAGGGTTAGGGCTGTAAACTGGGGCACAGCAGAGAGGAGACAGGGTTAGGGCTGTAAACTGGGGCACAGCAGAGAGGAGACAGGGTTAGGGCTGTAAACTGGGGCACAGCAGAGAGGAGACAGGGTTAGGGCTGTAAACTGGGGCACAGCAGAGAGGAGACAGGGTTAGGGCTGTAAACTGGGGCACAGCAGAGAGGAGACAGGGTTAGGGCTGTAAACTGGGGCACAGCAGAGAGGAGACAGGGTTAGGGCTGTAAACTGGGGCACAGCAGAGAGGAGACAGGGTTAGGGCTGTAAACTGGGGCACAGCAGAGAGGAGACAGGGTTAGGGCTGTAAACTGGGGCACAGCAGAGAGGAGACAGGGTTAGGGCTGTAAACTGGGGCACAGCAGAGAGGAGACAGGGTTAGGGCTGTAAACTGGGGCACAGCAGAGAGAGGAGACAGGGTTAGGGCTGTAAACTGGGGCACAGCAGAGAGGAGACAGGGTTAGGGCTGTAAACTGGGGCACAGCAGAGAGGAGACAGGGTTAGGGCTGTAAACTGGGGCACAGCAGAGAGGAGACAGGGTTAGGGCTGTAAACTGGGGCACAGCAGAGAGAGGAGACAGGGTTAGGGCTGTAAACTGGGGCACAGCAGAGAGGAGACAGGGTTAGGGCTGTAAACTGGGGCACAGCAGAGAGGAGACAGGGTTAGGGCTGTAAACTGGGGCACAGCAGAGAGAGAGACAGGGTTAGGGCTGTAAACTGGGGCACAGCAGAGAGGAGACAGGGTTAGGGCTGTAAACTGGGGCACAGCAGAGAGGAGACAGGGTTAGGGCTGTAAACTGGGGCACAGCAGAGAGGAGACAGGGTTAGGGCTGTAAACTGGGGCACAGCAGAGAGGAGACAGGGTTAGGGCTGTAAACTGGGGCACAGCAGAGAGGAGACAGGGTTAGGGCTGTAAACTGGGGCACAGCAGAGAGGAGACAGGGTTAGGGCTGTAAACTGGGGCACAGCAGAGAGGAGACAGGGTTAGGGCTGTAAACTGGGGCACAGCAGAGAGGAGACAGGGTTAGGGCTGTAAACTGGGGCACAGCAGAGAGGAGACAGGGTTAGGGCTGTAAACTGGGGCACAGCAGAGAGGAGACAGGGTTAGGGCTGTAAACTGGGGCACAGCAGAGAGGAGACAGGGTTAGGGCTGTAAACTGGGCACAGCAGAGAGGAGACAGGGTTAGGGCTGTAAACTGGGGCACAGCAGAGAGGAGACAGGGTTAGGGCTGTAAACTGGGGCACAGCAGAGAGGAGACAGGGTTAGGGCTGTAAACTGGGCACAGCAGAGAGGAGACAGGGTTAGGGCTGTAAACTGGGGCACAGCAGAGAGGAGACAGGGTTAGGGCTGTAAACTGGGGCACAGCAGAGAGGAGACAGGGTTAGGGCTGTAAACTGGGGCACAGCAGAGAGGAGACAGGGTTAGGGCTGTAAACTGGGGCACAGCAGAGAGGAGACAGGGTTAGGGCTGTAAACTGGGCACAGCAGAGAGGAGACAGGGTTAGGGCTGTAAACTGGGCACAGCAGAGAGGAGACAGGGTTAGGGCTGTAAACTGGGGCACAGCAGAGAGGAGACAGGGTTAGGGCTGTAAACTGGGGCACAGCAGAGAGGAGACAGGGTTAGGGCTGTAAACTGGGCACAGCAGAGAGGAGACAGGGTTAGGGCTGTAAACTGGGGCACAGCAGAGAGGAGACAGGGTTAGGGCTGTAAACTGGGGCACAGCAGAGAGGAGACAGGGTTAGGGCTGTAAACTGGGGCACAGCAGAGAGGAGACAGGGTTAGGGCTGTAAACTGGGGCACAGCAGAGAGGAGACAGGGTTAGGGCTGTAAACTGGGGCACAGCAGAGAGGAGACAGGGTTAGGGCTGTAAACTGGGTAAACTGGGGCACAGCAGAGAGGAGACAGGGTTAGGGCTGTAAACTGGGGCACAGCAGAGAGGAGACAGGGTTAGGGCTGTAAACTGGGGCACAGCAGAGAGGAGACAGGGTTAGGGCTGTAAACTGGGGCACAGCAGAGAGAGAGGAGACAGGGTTAGGGCTGTAAACTGGGGCACAGCAGAGAGGAGACAGGGTTAGGGCTGTAAACTGGGGCACAGCAGAGAGGAGACAGGGTTAGGGCTGTAAACTGGGGCACAGCAGAGAGGAGACAGGGTTAGGGCTGTAAACTGGGGCACAGCAGAGAGGAGACAGGGTTAGGGCTGTAAACTGGGGCACAGCAGAGAGAGAGGACAGGGTTAGGGCTGTAAACTGGGGCACAGCAGAGAGGAGACAGGGTTAGGGCTGTAAACTGGGGCACAGCAGAGAGGAGACAGGGTTAGGGCTGTAAACTGGGGCACAGCAGAGAGGAGACAGGGTTAGGGCTGTAAACTGGGGCACAGCAGAGAGGAGACAGGGTTAGGGCTGTAAACTGGGGCACAGCAGAGAGGAGACAGGGTTAGGGCTGTAAACTGGGGCACAGCAGAGAGGAGACAGGGTTAGGGCTGTAAACTGGGGCACAGCAGAGAGGAGACAGGGTTAGGGCTGTAAACTGGGGCACAGCAGAGAGGAGACAGGGTTAGGGCTGTAAACTGGGGCACAGCAGAGAGGAGACAGGGTTAGGGCTGTAAACTGGGGCACAGCAGAGAGGAGACAGGGTTAGGGCTGTAAACTGGGGCACAGCAGAGAGGAGACAGGGTTAGGGCTGTAAACTGGGGCACAGCAGAGAGGAGACAGGGTTAGGGCTGTAAACTGGGGCACAGCAGAGAGGAGACAGGGTTAGGGCTGTAAACTGGGGCACAGCAGAGAGGAGACAGGGTTAGGGCTGTAAACTGGGGCACAGCAGAGAGGAGACAGGGTTAGGGCTGTAAACTGGGGCACAGCAGGAGAGGAGACAGGGTTAGGGCTGTAAACTGGGGCACAGCAGAGAGAGAGGAGACAGGGTTAGGGCTGTAAACTGGGGCACAGCAGAGAGGAGACAGGGTTAGGGCTGTAAACTGGGGCACAGCAGAGAGGAGACAGGGTTAGGGCTGTAAACTGGGGCACAGCAGAGAGAGGAGACAGGGTTAGGGCTGTAAACTGGGGCACAGCAGAGAGGAGACAGGGTTAGGGCTGTAAACTGGGGCACAGCAGAGAGGAGACAGGGTTAGGGCTGTAAACTGGGGCACAGCAGAGAGGAGACAGGGTTAGGGCTGTAAACTGGGGCACAGCAGAGAGGAGACAGGGTCAGGGCTGTAAACTGGGGCACAGCAGAGAGGAGACAGGGTTAGGGCTGTAAACTGGGGCACAGCAGAGAGGAGACAGGGTTAGGGCTGTAAACTGGGGCACAGCAGAGAGGAGACAGGGTTAGGGCTGTAAACTGGGGCACAGCAGAGAGGAGACAGGGTTAGGGCTGTAAACTGGGGCACAGCAGAGAGGAGACAGGGTTAGGGCTGTAAACTGGGGCACAGCAGAGAGGAGACAGGGTTAGGGCTGTAAACTGGGGCACAGCAGAGAGGAGACAGGGTTAGGGCTGTAAACTGGGGCACAGCAGAGAGGAGACAGGGTTAGGGCTGTAAACTGGGGCACAGCAGAGAGGAGACAGGGTTAGGGCTGTAAACTGGGGCACAGCAGAGAGGAGACAGGGTTAGGGCTGTAAACTGGGGCACAGCAGAGAGGAGACAGGGTTAGGGCTGTAAACTGGGGCACAGCAGAGAGGAGACAGGGTTAGGGCTGTAAACTGGGGCACAGCAGAGAGAGAGGAGACAGGGTTAGGGCTGTAAACTGGGGCACAGCAGAGAGGAGACAGGGTTAGGGCTGTAAACTGGGGCACAGCAGAGAGGAGACAGGGTTAGGGCTGTAAACTGGGGCACAGCAGAGAGAGAGGAGACAGGGTTAGGGCTGTAAACTGGGGCACAGCAGAGAGGAGACAGGGTTAGGGCTGTAAACTGGGGCACAGCAGAGAGGAGACAGGGTTAGGGCTGTAAACTGGGGCACAGCAGAGAGGAGACAGGGTTAGGGCTGTAAACTGGGGCACAGCGGAGAGGAGACAGGGTTAGGGCTGTAAACTGGGGCACAGCAGAGAGGAGACAGGGTTAGGGCTGTAAACTGGGGCACAGCAGAGAGAGAGGAGACAGGGTTAGGGCTGTAAACTGGGGCACAGCGGAGAGGAGACAGGGTTAGGGCTGTAAACTGGGGCACAGCAGAGAGGAGACAGGGTTAGGGCTGTAAACTGGGGCACAGCGGAGAGGAGACAGGGTTAGGGCTGTAAACTGGGGCACAGCAGAGAGGAGACAGGGTTAGGGCTGTAAACTGGGGCACAGCAGAGAGGAGACAGGGTTAGGGCTGTAAACTGGGGCACAGCAGAGAGGAGACAGGGTTAGGGCTGTAAACTGGGGCACAGCAGAGAGGAGACAGGGTTAGGGCTGTAAACTGGGGCACAGCGGAGAGGAGACAGGGTTAGGGCTGTAAACTGGGGCACAGCAGAGAGGAGACAGGGTTAGGGCTGTAAACTGGGGCACAGCAGAGAGGAGACAGGGTTAGGGCTGTAAACTGGGGCACAGCAGAGAGGAGACAGGGTTAGGGCTGTAAACTGGGGCACAGCAGAGAGAGAGGAGACAGGGTTAGGGCTGTAAACTGGGGCACAGCAGAGAGAGAGGAGACAGGGTTAGGGCTGTAAACTGGGGCACAGCAGAGAGGAGACAGGGTTAGGGCTGTAAACTGGGGCACAGCAGAGAGGAGACAGGGTTAGGGCTGTAAACTGGGGCACAGCAGAGAGGAGACAGGGTTAGGGCTGTAAACTGGGGCACAGCAGAGAGGAGACAGGGTTAGGGCTGTAAACTGGGGCACAGCAGAGAGGAGACAGGGTTAGGGCTGTAAACTGGGGCACAGCAGAGAGGAGACAGGGTTAGGGCTGTAAACTGGGGCACAGCAGAGAGGAGACAGGGTTAGGGCTGTAAACTGGGGCACAGCAGAGAGGAGACAGGGTTAGGGCTGTAAACTGGGGCACAGCAGAGAGGAGACAGGGTTAGGGCTGTAAACTGGGGCACAGCAGAGAGGAGACAGGGTTAGGGCTGTAAACTGGGGCACAGCAGAGAGAGAGGAGACAGGGTTAGGGCTGTAAACTGGGGCACAGCAGAGAGGAGACAGGGTTAGGGCTGTAAACTGGGGCACAGCAGAGAGGAGACAGGGTTAGGGCTGTAAACTGGGGCACAGCAGAGAGGAGACAGGGTTAGGGCTGTAAACTGGGGCACAGCAGAGAGGAGACAGGGTTAGGGCTGTAAACTGGGGCACAGCAGAGAGAGAGGAGACAGGGTTAGGGCTGTAAACTGGGGCACAGCAGAGAGGAGACAGGGTTAGGGCTGTAAACTGGGGCACAGCGGAGAGGAGACAGGGTTAGGGCTGTAAACTGGGGCACAGCAGAGAGGAGACAGGGTTAGGGCTGTAAACTGGGGCACAGCAGAGAGGAGACAGGGTTAGGGCTGTAAACTGGGGCACAGCAGAGAGGAGACAGGGTTAGGGCTGTAAACTGGGGCACAGCAGAGAGAGGAGACAGGGTTAGGGCTGTAAACTGGGGCACAGCAGAGGAGACAGGGTTAGGGCTGTAAACTGGGGCACAGCGGAGAGGAGACAGGGTTAGGGCTGTAAACTGGGGCACAGCAGAGGAGACAGGGTTAGGGCTGTAAACTGGGGCACAGCAGAGAGGAGACAGGGTTAGGGCTGTAAACTGGGGGACAGCAGAGAGAGAGGAGACAGGGTTAGGGCTGTAAACTGGGGCACAGCAGAGAGGAGACAGGGTTAGGGCTGTAAACTGGGGCACAGCAGAGAGGAGACAGGGTTAGGGCTGTAAACTGGGGCACAGCAGAGAGGAGACAGGGTTAGGGCTGTAAACTGGGGCACAGCAGAGAGAGGAGACAGGGTTAGGGCTGTAAACTGGGGCACAGCAGAGAGGAGACAGGGTTAGGGCTGTAAACTGGGGCACAGCAGAGAGGAGACAGGGTTAGGGCTGTAAACTGGGGCACAGCAGAGAGGAGACAGGGTTAGGGCTGTAAACTGGGGCACAGCAGAGAGGAGACAGGGTTAGGGCTGTAAACTGGGGCACAGCAGAGAGGAGACAGGGTTAGGGCTGTAAACTGGGGCACAGCAGAGAGGAGACAGGGTTAGGGCTGTAAACTGGGGCACAGCAGAGAGAGGAGACAGGGTTAGGGCTGTAAACTGGGGCACAGCAGAGAGGAGACAGGGTTAGGGCTGTAAACTGGGGCACAGCAGAGAGGAGACAGGGTTAGGGCTGTAAACTGGGGCACAGCAGAGAGGAGACAGGGTCAGGGCTGTAAACTGGGGCACAGCAGAGAGAGAGGAGACAGGGTTAGGGCTGTAAACTGGGGCACAGCAGAGAGGAGACAGGGTTAGGGCTGTAAACTGGGGCACAGCAGAGAGGAGACAGGGTTAGGGCTGTAAACTGGGGCACAGCAGAGAGAGAGGAGACAGGGTTAGGGCTGTAAACTGGGGCACAGCAGAGAGGAGACAGGGTTAGGGCTGTAAACTGGGGCACAGCAGAGAGAGAGGAGACAGGGTTAGGGCTGTAAACTGGGGCACAGCAGAGAGAGAGGAGACAGGGTTAGGGCTGTAAACTGGGGCACAGCAGAGAGGAGACAGGATTAGGGCTGTAAACTGGGGCACAGCAGAGAGGAGACAGGGTTAGGGCTGTAAACTGGGGCACAGCAGAGAGGAGACAGGGTTAGGGCTGTAAACTGGGGCACAGCAGAGAGGAGACAGGGTTAGGGCTGTAAACTGGGGCACAGCAGAGAGAGAGGAGACAGGGTTAGGGCTGTAAACTGGGGCACAGCAGAGAGGAGACAGGGTTAGGGCTGTAAACTGGGGCACAGCAGAGAGGAGACAGGGTTAGGGCTGTAAACTGGGGCACAGCAGAGAGGAGACAGGGTTAGGGCTGTAAACTGGGGCACAGCAGAGAGGAGACAGGGTTAGGGCTGTAAACTGGGGCACAGCAGAGAGAGAGGAGACAGGGTTAGGGCTGTAAACTGGGGCACAGCAGAGAGGAGACAGGGTTAGGGCTGTAAACTGGGGCACAGCAGAGAGAGAGGAGACAGGGTTAGGGCTGTAAACTGGGGCACAGCAGAGAGGAGACAGGGTTAGGGCTGTAAACTGGGGCACAGCAGAGAGAGAGGAGACAGGGTTAGGGCTGTAAACTGGGGCACAGCAGAGAGGAGACAGGGTTAGGGCTGTAAACTGGGGCACAGCAGAGAGGAGACAGGGTTAGGGCTGTAAACTGGGGCACAGCAGAGAGGAGACAGGGTTAGGGCTGTAAACTGGGGCACAGCAGAGAGGAGACAGGGTTAGGGCTGTAAACTGGGGCACAGCAGAGAGGAGACAGGGTTAGGGCTGTAAACTGGGGCACAGCAGAGAGAGAGGAGACAGGGTTAGGGCTGTAAACTGGGGCACAGCAGAGAGGAGACAGGGTTAGGGCTGTAAACTGGGGCACAGCAGAGAGGAGACAGGGTTAGGGCTGTAAACTGGGGCACAGCAGAGGAGACAGGGTTAGGGCTGTAAACTGGGGCACAGCAGAGAGGAGACAGGGTTAGGGCTGTAAACTGGGGCACAGCAGAGAGGAGACAGGGTTAGGGCTGTAAACTGGGGCACAGCAGAGAGGAGACAGGGTTAGGGCTGTAAACTGGGGCACAGCAGAGAGGAGACAGGGTTAGGGCTGTAAACTGGGGCACAGCAGAGAGGAGACAGGGTTAGGGCTGTAAACTGGGGCACAGCAGAGAGGAGACAGGGTTAGGGCTGTAAACTGGGGCACAGCAGAGAGGAGACAGGGTCAGGGCTGTAAACTGGGGCACAGCAGAGAGAGAGGAGACAGGGTTAGGGCTGTAAACTGGGGCACAGCAGAGAGGAGACAGGGTTAGGGCTGTAAACTGGGGCACAGCAGAGAGGAGACAGGGTTAGGGCTGTAAACTGGGGCACAGCAGAGAGGAGACAGGGTTAGGGCTGTAAACTGGGGCACAGCAGAGAGAGAGGAGACAGGGTTAGGGCTGTAAACTGGGGCACAGCAGAGAGGAGACAGGGTTAGGGCTGTAAACTGGGGCACAGCAGAGAGGAGACAGGGTTAGGGCTGTAAACTGGGGCACAGCAGAGAGGAGACAGGGTTAGGGCTGTAAACTGGGGCACAGCAGAGAGGAGACAGGGTTAGGGCTGTAAACTGGGGCACAGCAGAGAGGAGACAGGGTTAGGGCTGTAAACTGGGGCACAGCGGAGAGGAGACAGGGTTAGGGCTGTAAACTGGGGCACAGCAGAGAGAGAGGAGACAGGGTTAGGGCTGTAAACTGGGGCACAGCAGAGAGGAGACAGGGTTAGGGCTGTAAACTGGGGCACAGCAGAGAGGAGACAGGGTTAGGGCTGTAAACTGGGGCACAGCAGAGAGGAGACAGGGTTAGGGCTGTAAACTGGGGCACAGCAGAGGAGACAGGGTTAGGGCTGTAAACTGGGGCACAGCAGAGAGGAGACAGGGTTAGGGCTGTAAACTGGGGCACAGCAGAGAGAGAGGAGACAGGGTTAGGGCTGTAAACTGGGGCACAGCAGAGAGGAGACAGGGTTAGGGCTGTAAACTGGGGCACAGCAGAGAGGAGACAGGGTTAGGGCTGTAAACTGGGGCACAGCAGAGAGGAGACAGGGTTAGGGCTGTAAACTGGGGCACAGCAGAGAGGAGACAGGGTCAGGGCTGTAAACTGGGGCACAGCAGAGAGGAGACAGGGTTAGGGCTGTAAACTGGGGCACAGCAGAGAGGAGACAGGGTTAGGGCTGTAAACTGGGGCACAGCAGAGAGGAGACAGGGTTAGGGCTGTAAACTGGGGCACAGCAGAGAGGAGACAGGGTTAGGGCTGTAAACTGGGGCACAGCAGAGAGGAGACAGGGTTAGGGCTGTAAACTGGGGCACAGCAGAGAGGAGACAGGGTTAGGGCTGTAAACTGGGGCACAGCAGAGAGGAGACAGGGTTAGGGCTGTAAACTGGGGCACAGCAGAGAGGAGACAGGGTTAGGGCTGTAAACTGGGGCACAGCAGAGAGGAGACAGGGTCAGGGCTGTAAACTGGGGCACAGCAGAGAGGAGACAGGGTTAGGGCTGTAAACTGGGGCACAGCAGAGAGGAGACAGGGTTAGGGCTGTAAACTGGGGCACAGCGCTCACCGCTCCGCTCCGCTCCATGTTCTTCAAATGGTGGCGTTTGGATCAAAGCTTTAGGTTTTGAGTTGAATTGGACACAAAAAAAACAGTAAAAAAAGAAAAAAGTAAAGGCCATAAGTAGGGATGTTCGATATTGGCTTTTTTTTTCCGATATACCGATATTGTCCAACTCTTAATTTCCGATACAGATATATGCGGGGTTTCCCACCCCAAAAAAAACGGAATAATTTCAGGTAATTAACATTACATATCTCTTGTCGTGGAATTAACACAACATTATGCATACTTTTGACAATAAATAAAATAAGATAAAACATTTGAAAACCGATACCGATCATTTCCGATATTACATATTAATGCCAATAGCGGCCGATAATATCGGACATCCCTCGCCATAAGTCATGTGTCACCTTTGACTCGGGTTTTCATTCACGGTTGCTCTCCTCACCCCCCCACCCCCCCCCCCCCCCCCCCCCCGCGGCGTCTTCCTTGACCAGCGCTGCCCACGCCCCCCCTCCGGGGGCAGCAAAGCGGTGCCCTCCTCCAGCGGGTCGGAGGCAGAGGAGGGCGGCGAGGACGGCGGCAGGAAGAGGTTCAAGGTCAAGATCAAGCCGCTGGCGTCGGACAGGTGCGGCGTGCCGTCCATGGACGAGCTGAAGGCCTCGGTGGGGGGCCTGGCCCTGTCGCCCTCTCTGGTGAGTGAAGGGTTAATAATCAGTACCCCTGTCCCCCTCTCTGGTGAGTGAAGGGTTAATAATCAGTACCCCTGTCCCCCTCTCTGGTGAGTGAAGGGTTAATAATCAGTACCCCTGTCGCCCTCTCTGGTGAGTGAAGGGTTAATAATCAGTACCCCTGTCGCCCTCTCTGGTGAGTGAAGGGTTAATAACAGTACCCCTGTCCCCCTCTCTGGTGAGTGAAGGGTTAATAATCAGTACCCCTGTCCCCCTCTCTGGTGAGTGAAGGGTAATAATCAGTACCCCTGTCCCCCTCTCTGGTGAGTGAAGGGTTAATAATCAGTACCCCTGTCCCCCTCTCTGGTGAGTGAAGGGTTAATAATCAGTACCCCTGTCCCCCTCTCTGGTGAGTGAAGGGTTAATAATCAGTACCCCCTGTCCCCCTCTCTGGTGAGTGAAGGGTTAATAATCAGTACCCCTGTCCCCCTCTCTGGTGAGTGAAGGGTTAATCAGTACCCCCTGTCGCCCTCTCTGGTGAGTGAAGGTTAATAATCAGTACCCCTGTCCCCCTCTCTGGTGAGTGAAGGGTTAATAATCAGTACCCCTGTCCCCCTCTCTGGTGAGTGAAGGGTAATAATCAGTACCCCTGTCCCCTCTCTGGTGAGTGAAGGGTTAATAATCAGTACACCCTGTCCCCCTCTCTGGTGAGTGAAGGGTTAATAATCAGTACCCCCTGTCCCCCTCTCTGGTGAGTGAAGGGTTAATAATCAGTACCCCTGTCCCCCTCTCTGGTGAGTGAAGGGTTAATAATCAGTACCCCTGTCCCCCTCTCTGGTGAGTGAAGGGTTAATAATCAGTACCCCCTGTCCCCTCTCTGGTGAGTGAAGGGTTAATAATCAGTACCCCTGTCCCCCTCTCTGGTGAGTGAAGGGTTAATCAGTACCCCTGTCCCCCTCTCTGGTGAGTGAAGGGTTAATAATCAGTACCCCTGTCCCCCTCTCTGGTGAGTGAAGGGTTAATAATCAGTACCCCTGTCCCCCTCTCTGGTGAGTGAAGGGTTAATAATCAGTACCCCTGTCCCCCTCTCTGGTGAGTGAAGGGTTAATAATCAGTACCCCCTGTCCCCCTCTCTGGTGAGTGAAGGGTTAATCAGTACCCCTGTCCCCCTCTCTGGTGAGTGAAGGGTTAATCAGTACCCCCTGTCCCCCTCTCTGGTGAGTGAAGGGTTAATCAGTACCCCCTGTCCCCCTCTCTGGTGAGTGAAGGGTTAATAATCAGTACCCCTGTCCCCCTCTCTGGTGAGTGAAGGGTTAATCAGTACCCCTGTCCCCCTCTCTGGTGAGTGAAGGGTTAATAATCAGTACCCCTGTCCCCCTCTCTGGTGAGTGAAGGGTTAATCAGTACCCCTGTCCCCCTCTCTGGTGAGTGAAGGGTTAATAATCAGTACCCCTGTCCCCCTCTCTGGTGAGTGAAGGGTTAATCAGTACCCCTGTCCCCCTCTCTGGTGAGTGAAGGGTTAATCAGTGCTAAGGCTGTCACTTTAACAAAAAATCGAATCTAAATCTAAAGTTCGAATTTGAATTTGAATGTCAGTGTAAAAAAAGAACTCTCGAGTCTAAGCTATTTTCAACGTTTTGGCTACTTATTTTTACCATGGTATGTTTGGTATCATTATTTTCAGCACAGTCTCGCCCATATGACCTGACCGTTTTGTTTTCATACTGTACATAGTACATCCTGTGTATACTGCATACTGTACAACACAAAAAAGATTTTAGAAGATGTGTTTTTCTACCATGAGGCTGAGCAAATGTAAACATGCTCTACTGTACATGAAGCATTAGAAACAATGAAAATGCGCCCTCAGGTTGCCCATGTATAAACAATTATACTTTCTCTCTGTCTCCTTCTCCTCCTCTCCCCCCTCTCTCTTTCTCTCTGTCCCTTCTCCTATGCCCTCTCCCCTCTTTCTCTTTCTCTCTGTCTCCTTCTCCTCCTATGCCCTCTCCCCTCTTTCTCTTTCTCTCTGTCTCCTTCTCCTCCTATGCCCTCTCCCCTCTTTCTCTTTCTCTCTGTCTCCTTCTCCTCCTATGCCCTCTCCCCTCTTTCTCTTCTCTCTGTCTCCTTCTCCTCCTATGCCCTCTCCCCTCTTTCTCTTTCTCTCTGTCCCTTCTCCTATGCCCTCTCCCCTCTCTCTCTTTCTCTCTGTCCCTTCTCCTCCTATGCCCT
>NW_028173333.1:0-40000 GCF_963971535.1 Notolepis coatsorum | reverse complement strand
AGGTGTGATGCTCCAGCTGGCCAGCAGGGTCAGAGTCAGGTGTGATGCTCCAGCTGGCCAGCAGGGTTAGAGTCAGGTGTGATGCTCCAGCTGGCCAGCAGGGTCAGGGTCAGGTGTGATGCTCCAGCTGGCCAGCAGGGTTAGAGTCAGGTGTGATGCTCCAGCCGGCCAGCAGGGTCAGAGTCAGGTGTGATGCTCCAGCTGGCCAGCAGGGTTAGAGTCAGGTGTGATGCTCCAGCTGGCCAGCAGGGTCAGGCTCAGGTGTGATGCTCCAGCCGGCCAGCAGGGTTAGAGTCAGGTGTGATGCTCCAGCTGGCCAGCAGGGTTAGAGTCAGGTGTGATGCTCCAGCTGGCCAGCAGGGTTAAAGTCAGGTGTGATGCTCTAGCTGGCCAGCAGGGTCAGAGTCAGGTGTGATGCTCCAGCCGGCCAGCAGGGTTAGAGTCAGGTGTGATGCTCCAGCTGGCCAGCAGGGTTAGAGTCAGGTGTGATGCTCCAGCTGGCCAGCAGGGTCAGGCTCAGGTGTGATGCTCCAGCTGGCCAGCAGGGTTAGAGTCAGGTGTGATGCTCCAGCTGGCCAGCAGGGTTAGAGTCAGGTGTGATGCTCCAGCCGGCCAGCAGGGTCAGAGTCAGGTGTGATGCTCCAGCTGGCCAGCAGGGTTAGAGTCAGGTGTGATGCTCCAGCTGGCCAGCAGGGTTAGAGTCAGGTGTGATGCTCCAGCTGGCCAGCAGGGTCAGAGTCAGGTGTGATGCTCCAGCCGGCCAGCAGGGTTAGAGTCAGGTGTGATGCTCCAGCCGGCCAGCAGGGTCAGAGTCAGGTGTGATGCTCCAGCTGGCCAGCAGGGTTAGAGTCAGGTGT
This sequence comes from Notolepis coatsorum, assembly GCF_963971535.1. NCBI lineage: Eukaryota > Metazoa > Chordata > Actinopteri > Aulopiformes > Paralepididae > Notolepis > Notolepis coatsorum. The sequence goes on along the minus strand of NW_028173333.1, from coordinate 39,143 downwards.
GATGCTCCAGCTGGCCAGCAGGGTCAGAGTCAGGTGTGATGCTCCAGCTGGCCAGCAGGGTCAGAGTCAGGTGTGATGCTCCAGCTGGCCAGCAGGGTTAGAGTCAGGTGTGATGCTCCAGCTGGCCAGCAGGGTCAGAGTCAGGTGTGATGCTCCAGCTGGCCAGCAGGGTTAGAGTCAGGTGTGATGCTCCAGCCGGCCAGCAGGGTCAGAGTCAGGTGTGATGCTCCAGCTGGCCAGCAGGGTTAGAGTCAGGTGTGATGCTCCAGCTGGCCAGCAGGCCAAGAAGATGCTTGAAATAACAGCATTTAAAAGTTAACTGTATCCTTCGAGTGACATCCTTGAAAATGAAAAACAGTGCTTGGAAAAGTCCTTGAATTTCATTTTGCAATGTCTGTGGGAACCCTGAGTTTAATGTGTGGAATTACTGGTAAACGGGAAAGGAAAGAAGCTTGTAAAAAATAACGCACGAGAGGCTTATAGTGCCTGTTCACACCCTCACCCTCTACCTGGAGAAAGAGGTGTACACCTGTGGGTTAGGTGTTAGGTGTTACTCTACCTGGAGAAAGAGGTGTACACCTGTGGGTTAGTTGTTAGGTGTTACTCTACCTGGAGAAAGAGGTGTATACCTGTGGGTTAGGTGTTAGGTGTTACTCTACCTGGAGAAAAAGGTGTACACCTGTGGGTTAGGTGTTAGGTGTTACTCTACCTGGAGAAAGAGGTGTACACCTGTGGGTTAGGTGTTAGGTGTTAGGTGTTACTCTACCTGGAGAAAGAGGTGTACACCTGTGGGTTAGGTGTTACTCTACCTGGAGAAAGAGGTGTACACCTGTGGGGTAGGTGTTAGGTGTTACTCTACCTGGAGAAAGAGGTGTACACCTGTGTAACGATACAGCGATTTGGATCCATACGTTGATGCAAAAGGCAAGATCCCGTTTGCAACCTCACTTTGGTTTGCATGTGTTTGTGACTTGATAGAAATTATGTAACATACATTGCGTTTGCTGGATTACAATTATTATTTAATCATTCATCAATCATAGGTTACTGGATCAAGTCACATGGAATTGTAGTCAAATTTGTGATATTGCCAGAAATATCTAATATTTAACATTGTGGGAAATAGTAGATACCGGCTGCTAAGCTAGCCTAGCTTAGCACAAATGAATGGAAGCGGATACGGGTCGGCTAGCCTAGCTTAGCACAAATTAATGGAAGCGGATACGGGTCGGCTAGCCTAGCTTAGCACAAATGAATGGAAGCGGATACGGGTCGGCTAGCCTAGCTTAGCACAAATTAATGGAAGCAGATACGGTCGGCTAGCCTAGGCGTTGGCCAGAAACACCTCTCCCAGAGTTTTAAGCTAGGCTAGCCGACCGTATCCACTTCCATTCATTTGTGCTAAGCTAGGCTAGCCGACCGTATCCACTTCCATTCATTTGTGCTAAGCTAGGCTAGCCGACCGTATCCACTTCCATTCATTTGTGCTAAGCTAGGCTAGCCGACCGTATCCACTTCCATTCATTTGTGCTAAGCTAGGCTAGCCGACCGTATCCGCTTCCATTCATTTGTGCTAAGCTAGGCTAGCTTAGCAGCCGGATCGCTTCCTACTAAAGGCACAGAGAGAAAACTGGTGTCTATCTTCCTGTCTGACTCTTTCCCACAACGTTGTGTTCCTTTAAGAAGAACAATGTTCCCCCGACTGCACCACGGTCTGGAGTTTTGTGGGGCATTAGATCTGACCGTTGTTCTGCATGCTTTATACCCCTCCCCCACAGCTCCTCCCCCCCAAAGGTCCTCCCCCTCACAGCTCCTCCCCCTCACAGCTCCTCCCCCCCACAGCTCCTCCCCCTCACAGCTCCTCCCCCTCAAAGGTCCTCCCCCTCACAGCTCCTCCCCCCCACAGCTCCTCCCCCCCACAGCTCCTCCCCCTCACAGCTCCTCCCCCTCAAAGGTCCTCCCCTTTACAGATCCTCCCCCCCCACAGCTCCTCCCCCCCACAGCTCCTCGCCTCAGAGTTCCCGCCTTTTTCCATTTTTAGTTACAACCCTCCTAGAACCTCGCCGGCAAAACGTCTGTCGTGTGATAAACGCACAGCGAAAATCACATCTGCGCCAAACCTATTGATTTGGTTTCACCCGAGCTTCCCTACTTACTGTACGTACTGTACTTGTCGTCGAACAGCAAACTGGATCGAACGCACGTCGGTGTCGATGATGCCAGGGTGTCGGAGGTACACGATGCTCCTAGCGTGAGCTCGTCCAGATTCATGGCTCCCGGTGCATGCTGGGAGAGGCTTTGAGGTTCGGAGTGAAGGTGTTAGGATTGGGGGTGCTCTGAGGGTGAGAACGCAATTTGCAGACAGGGAAGAGAGGAGGCAGAGACGGCAGGATACGTGGAAATAGATACAGACTTTACTGGGACGACGAAACGATACAAAACAACACTGAGGGACACGGGAAAACAAAGACGAACGAAAACGGAATACATAAACTACTTACAAGACTTAAGACATGACACAAGGAACGGAGAGGCACGAGGGGCATGGGAACACGGAGGAGTGAGGGTAGCAAGGAGGGCACATGAGACAATGACGCCACGAGGGAGTGATGACAAACCCACACTTAAGTACCAACACTAATTAACAACGATCAACACCTGGCAGGGCCAGGCCAAAACACAGAATCAATAACACAACCTAGACACAAAAAGCAATGAATCATGAACACAACTAGACACAAAAAGCAATGAATCATGAACACAACTAGACACAAAAAGCAATGAATCATGAACACAACTAGACACAAAAGCAATGACGCAACCAGACAGGGAGAAGACATCACACAAAGACAGGGATGGCCCAAGATAATAGATAATGTCCCCCCGGTCCTGCGTCACAACCCTCATCTGTCCATGGACAATTCCCACGCCTGAACTACGTCTCTCAACCACCAGGTGGACTAGTTCAGTGCATTCATCTTTGTTGTCTTTTATTTATTAATGTCCTGTCTGTCATCACCAATCTGTTGTGTGTTCATCTGTTGTCTTTACTGTGCCCCATTGTCTAATTTAGTTTTGTCTCCTTGTGTCTGTATCTATGTGCTGTTTGGTGTTGTCATGTTTCTGTATATTTCCCCTGTTACGTTTCCTGTTTAGTCATTACCCAGCTGTGTGTCATTTCACTAATCATCCTCTTGTCTCTAATTAGTCCTGGTATATAAGTGTTGTCAACCCAGCTGTCCTTTGCTGGATCATTACTTTTGTTTGCTGTCACCGTCGTGAGTACTTGTGTAGTTATGTTTATATCGTTTTGAGACCACGGTCTCTCTTTTCTTTTCTAGTTTCAATGTGTTTCCCTTTTATATTATGCTCCGTGTAACAGAAATAAAGTGCACGTTCTTTTGAAAGAGCCAACCACGCATTCCGCCTCCTGTCAATTATCTCTCCGTTATCTGCTGCAATTGGGTTCCACACTCCACCATCCCAACGAAACGCGCCAATCGTAACATAAAGGTGTGTGGTGGTGGCAGGGTTCGCACAAGGTCCTTGAAGTGCTTAAAGTGCTTGATTTTTTAGTCAAGGCCTGGAATTCCTTGAAAACAGCAAAAAAAATTACAACATGCTTAAAAAAGTCCTTTAAATTTAAATCAACCATTCGCATTGAAAGTTTTGTTCATCCATGATAAAAGAATCTCATCAAGAATTTAAATTTTTTTTATTTAAAGTGTAACTAATTGTCGGAAATGTGTTTTAAGCCATAAATATTGGATCCGATTTTTTTTCTATAAAAAAAACAGCATTTAAAAGTGAATTGTATCCTTTTAAATGCCCTTTTAAAATAGAAAATAAATAGTGCTTAGGGAGGTACTTGAAAGTCCTTGAATTTCATTTTGCAGTGGTCCATGGGAACCCTGGGCGGAGTGTAGTTTTAGTTTGTGTTCATCTCCACTGATCTGTGGCCTCACTCTGTGACGCAGGTCTGTTCTCTCTTAACCCTAACCCTCAGAGACGCAGCCCGGTGAGTCTCCCACGCCACCTGCTGGCCGTCTCTAGTAATGCTCGCACCCCAGACACACAAGCCTCTCTCAGTCTCTGTTGCATGTCCACTTTGAGACGATTCCTATGGAAGCAAATGAGTGACAGAAGTATTTATACATACGGTGGGGAGAGAATATATACATACAGTGGGGAGGAGACTGTACATTAGGAGGGGGTGGGTGGGTGGGAGAGAAATATACATACGGTGGGGAGGAGACTGTACATTAGGAGGGGGTGGGTGGGTGGGAGAGAAATATACATACGGTGGGGAGGAGACTGTACATTAGGAGGGGGTGGGGAGAGAATATATACATACGGTGGGGAGGAGACTGTACATTAGGAGGGGGTGGGTGGGAGAGAAATATACATACGGTGGGGAGAGAATATATACATACAGTGGGGAGGAGACTGTACATTAGGAGGTGGTGGGTGGGAGAGAAATATATACATACGGTGGGGAGGAGACTGTACATTAGGAGGGGGTGGGGAGAGAATATATACATACGGTGGGGAGGATACTGTACATTAGGAGGTGGTGGGTGGGAGAGAAATATACATACGGTGGGGAGGAGACTGTACATTAGGAGGGGGTGGGGAGAGAATATATACATACGGTGGGGAGGAGACTGTACATTAGGAGGGGGTGGGTGGGTGGGAGAGAAATATACGTACGGCGGGGAGAGAATATATACATACGTGGGGAGGAGACTGTCTATTAGGAGGGGGTGGGGAGAGAATATATACATACGGTGGGGAGGAGACTGTCTATTAGGAGGGGGTGGGGAGAGAATATATACATACGGTGGGGAGGAGACTGTCTATTAGGAGGGGGTGGGTGGGTGGGAGAGAAATATACATACGGTGGGGAGAGAATATATACATACGGTGGGGAGGAGACTGTCTATTATATTTCTCTCCCACCCCCTCCTAATGTACAGTCTCCTCCCCACTGTATGTATATATTCTCTCCCCACCGTATGTATATATTCTCTCCCCACTGTATGTATATATTCTCTCCCCACCGTATGTATATTTCTCTCCCACTCACCCACCCCCTCCTAATGTACAGTCTCCTCCCCACTGTATGTATATATTCTCTCCCCACCGTATGTATATATTCTCTCCCCACCGTATGTATATATTCTCTCCCCACCGTATGTATATTTCTCTCCCACCCACCCCCTCCTAATGTACACTCTCCTCCCCACCGTATGTATATATTCTCTCCCCACCGTATGTATATTTCTCTCCCACTCACCCACCCCCTCCTAATGTACAGTCTCCTCCCCACCGTATGTATATATTCTCTCCCCACTGTATGTATATATACTGCCATCTTTCTCACGGGTTGGTGTGATCACATGACTGACAAAGCCGTGCAGTGATAGGCCAGAAGTCAGTTTGATTGCATCCAGGCTCGATTGCTTATCCTGTCTGGGTAGCCCGGATGATGGTTTTTTACATCGAATTCTATACACCGCAATTATGCATAGAATTTTTTACATTGAATTTTATACACCACAATTATGCATTGAATTTTTTACATTGAATTCTATACACCGCAATTATGCATCGATTTTTTTACATTGAATTGTATACACCGCAATTATGCATCGAATTTTTTACATTGAATTTTATTATGCATTCGAATTTTTTACATTTAATTTTAAACACTGAATTTTTATTTCACATAGGTAAATTCGGAGCAAAAAAATTCAGATACATGATTTTCAAAGTAATTATTTTCAATGCTATAAATTCGGTGTCTGAAAAGATTCAGATACATGTTTTCAAAGTAATTATTTTCAATGCTATAAATTCGGTGTCTGAAAAGATTCAGATACATGTTTTCAAAGTAATTATTTTCAATGCTATAAATTCGGTGTCTGAAAAAATTCAAATACTTCTGTCACTCATTTGCTTCCATAGACTCCACCAGGGTCTGAGTCGCACATAAACAAGCAGTGTCTAGATGTTTTCTTTCAAAAAATGATATCTTGCAGCATATTTTAAGTTTTTCTTTCTTATATTAAAGTATATTTCGTTTTTAAGAATTTGTAAAGGATAGGCAAAAATAAGCATGTGCTTCAGCCTATTCCTTTTTTTCGGTCGTTGATTTTGGATTTTGTGTGTGAGCTTGCCTTGAATATGTACATTTGTGATTTATTTTCTTTTTCTTTTCCTTTTGTACGTCCACACATGTGTGTTTGATTTGTCTGTAAACAAGAGCGAAACATTTACTTCATTCATTCATTATAATTGTGTTTTTGTGTCGTATGTGGTCTGTTTCTTTTACAGGGGCCGATGAAAAGAAACGTGTCTTGTAAGTACGTCCATTAGGAACATGTTCTTTTACATGACGTGCCTTTTACAGTTCAGCCGTTTGTTTAATGTATTCAAATTCATGTAAAACAAAAAAGTACAACTAATTAGCTTCACATTTTTTTGTGTGCCTCATTTCTCATAGGTGAGGAGATTGCCCGGCCCAGACGCTCCACGCCAAGCCCCGCCCCTGAGGCGCCCAGACGCTCCACGCCCACGCCAAGCCCCGCCCCTGATGTGCCCAGGTCCACGCCCACGCCAAGCCCCGCCCCTGAGGTGCCCAGACGCTCTACGCCCACGCCAAGCCCCGCCCCTGAGGTTCCCAGACGTTCCACGCCAAGCCCCGCCCCTGAGGTTCCCAGACGTTCCACGCCAAGCCCCGCCCCTGAGGTTCCCAGACGTTCCACGCCAAGCCCCGCCCCTGAGGCGCCCAGGTTACAGTGCTACCTTTACTAACGCACGGCGGTGTGAGTGGCACGCGGGCACAGTGGCACGCGGGCTGTTTGTGTTTTCCTTCTGTCATGACGATGTGTGGGCTGTTCCGGGGCGGGTTCACATGCCTTCGAGCAACACTGTACTTACTGTACTTATTTTATGCCTAGAGACTTATGTCTGCACTTTCTACATTCCACTACTTTTATTGTCTTTTATACCTATTCTTATGTCTGTGTTGTGAAGGGCCAGATTAAACCGAATATATATATTTATTTATATATATATATTTAATTGTATTTGTATATTCTCTAATATTCCCTGATATCCCTTGTATATTCCTTGTACAATATGCATTGAATATCCATTCTAGCCTACTGAACATCCCATAATAGTCTCCATTCTACTATTGGTCGAGACCTTGGTGCCAGGCTGCCATACCCCTCAGACCCAGTTCAAACGTACCGCTCCACATGTACGAACAAGTCCTAGTTCCGCGTAGGAATCTGGCTACCGCACCACTAATGGGACTATTTGTTCATAGTGCGTATATATACTGCGCTACTAAAGTAGGACTTCCTTTTCAGTCCAGTTTCTTACCCTCCAATAGAGTCACAGACGTAAAGCCTCCCCGCGACGCCACGTGTGGGAGTAAGGCCAAGTTCGCCTACCATCGGTATTGAGACATCGTGTATATTAATATTTGAATAGTCATATTTGGCACTATATCGTCGAGTTGGACGTAGTCTATTAAGCTAATAATAGTCTGTTAATATATAGTGCTTCGTGCGGTGAGAATACTACCGTAGTCAGTACCCCATCGTTTCGGGCAGAGAACTGGCTGCTTACCCAGGGTGGTTGACCCCATGCGAAGCTGCACCCGAGGAGCCCCAGAGCCGACGAGCGAGTGGACCTGTATACCGGATTATTCTACCGACGACAGCCCGCCTTCCCAGGCACGGATTATGCTTTGTATACTTTGATTATTCCATGGATAAAGACCCCCGACACTGCCGTGTGTTGGAACCCCCCCCCCCCTGGAGAGGACGCAAGGTGAGGAGACGCTCTGCAAGACGAGGTCGCTTCACGTCTCTCCCCCGTGGACCGGAGAGAGCCGGCCCACAAAGAGTCCACCTGCTTTCATCTGTGGTCCAAGGATCGCCGGCGCATTGAACGGCACTACAGTGGGTTCACCTGGGATACCCTTGGCCGGACGAGGCAGCCGGATTCTACCCCCCCCCCCCTCCTACTCCTGTCGGCTTACAAGCGACCGGATTAACCCCCCCTTAGTGTATCTAGTATATAATCATTAAAGTATCATTGCTGTTATTCCTTAATTATTCCAGGTCGTATATTTACCACCTGCGCCATCAAAGATTGGACATTCTCTATTGATATACCGACGAATACTCTTTGCCATAAAAGTGCATACTATTTCAATTCATAAATGTAATTAAGTGATTAAGTGCTTGCTCTACACACCATTGCTGTGTAGTAATAAACGCATACTTCGACTTCGTACATTTGTGTTGGATCCGTTTCATCTACGTGAGAGTGTTTATGATAATATATTTATGCCGTGTACTGGGTGGCCGAATATTAAGTACAAAGGTAGTGGTAGTAAGTATCATATCTAGTAATACAGTCAGGGAATTGTACCCCTCAGTTACAATTGGTCCTTCGAGCCGGAGGGTAATCAGTGTAATATTAATATAGTGTTATTAATATTGAAATGGCCTATGATGAACACTCCACGAAACGATCCTCCTAACCAACGCCCGCAGCGCGAACGACGGCTCCCTCAGTACTTAGAGGCTTACGCTGTCAGTCAACAACCTAGTCTTCTACTAACAGTAAACGCGGTAAAACTAGAAAGTAAAAGTATGTCTAACCCCAACGCCCAGACTACCCCGACCATAGAGGCCCCTACGGGCTCTAATGTAACTGACCAAGTTCACGGTGGGGACCAGTGGGAACCAAACATGACTTCACACCCCGCCAGTACTGAAGAAGTAGTCCCCGATGAGTCCCGGGAGGAATACAACGCTACCGAGAGAGAACTCGGCACGGAAGAAGACGGGGAGAGCACCGTGGAGATAGAGCTCCAAGGCTCCGCAAGGAGTACCCCGAGGGAAGGCTCCCCTATACAACCGCCTTCTCCCAGCGAGGCAGAGAGGACCCTACAGCAGGCCTTCCTCATCAGCCTGAACGCCGCTGCTGAACGCGACCGACTGCAGATCCAGCAGCGAAGCGAACACGAGCAGATACGTCTAGAAATAAGACGCATTCAGATGGAAGAGAATGTGGCCCGAGAACGAGCCGGTGCTCAACGGGACGCAGCGCGCGACAGACAGCAGTCGCAACTAATAGAACAGCTGATCAGACGGACAACACCCTCTCCCTCCGCCAGAGGCTCCAGGAACTCGTCTAGACACACCTCCAGGGCGGCATCCCCTAGCCGAGTAAACAACCCTGAACTTGACCAACAGACGAGGTCTATACCCCCCACAGACCACCTCCCCCCACCGGTCCAAGCGAGACCTAGCAACCGGGAAGGAGCAGCATATCCTGTGGAGAGGCTAAACCAGAGACTACAAGCACTGGATGACCTAACTGAAGACGAAGAGGAAGAGGAGGAGAACCACGCCCGAAGACAGCACAGTACTCTACCGGACCAGGAGGTCCGGTACAGCCCAGGCTATACCCCCGCGGAGCTGCGCTACAGACCCCCGACTCTATACACGGGTGAGCACGACGCACGACCCGCACCGAGGAACAGCACCTGGACAAGCGGGCCATGGTACACTGCCGGTACCAGCCCATACCAAGGAGCGGGAGGAGACTCGCCTAGGAGGCCTCTCCCCAAACGCTCGCCGATGTATCCACAGTCAGCGTCATACATTGGCACGCCTATGGTACCCGACTTCACCCAAGAGAACCGGGCCCAGTATACAGAACTCCGCATGTGTCTGGAGACCATGTTGGTGGATGTATTGGATGAACGCCACAAATACGCCATCCTACTGAAGCACTTAAAGGTACCCCGCGCACATAATATAGCGCTCGCCTACGCGACTTCCACCACCCCATACACAGCAGCGCTGGTAGCACTGGACCAGAGGTATGGGCGCATATGGGATTACGTGATCCAGGAGATCCGACACATCGACCGCTTACCCCCAGCAATAGACAATCGAGCACTGGACGACCTGTCCATCAGAGTGCAGTCAAGTTTCAAGTTTCTTTAATAGTTGTCATACAGAAGTACAGAATACTTTTGTACAAAATGCTTCTTACTGTTGCGCTCCAGAGACTGTGCATGACAAGATAAGTATGAAATAAAAACATAGTAAAAATTAGAAGTAAAAAAAAGAGGTCACAGTGTTCAGTTTAGACATATGTACAATGTTCGTAGACGTAGTTACCATACAATATACAATACTGTGCAGTGTACTAATATACAATACTATATAGTGCAAGGCATAAATGGACGAGGTGCAGTTTAGGTACAATTCACAGTAGGTGTACGAGTTGTAGTGCAAATCCTTTATCAATAAATATAAAGTGTAAGTGTGTTTGTGTGATCTAAAGTGTGGAGAGTGGGTGCTGCAGTGTGTTGTTTGTTTGAGTGAGTGTGTGCGTGTGGGTGTGTGTGCTGTGTGCATTTGATGGTTGTTGCATAGTGATTATTGTTCGTTTAGCGATTATTGTTCGTTTAGCAGCCTGATGGCCTGGGGATAGAAGCTCCTTCTGAGTCTTTCTGTGCTCGCCATAAGACTCCGGTATCGCTTGCCTGACGGCAGCAGTTCAAAGAGGCAGTTGTTCGGGTGGCTCGAGTCCTTAATAATTCTCTTAGCCTTCCCCTTGCACCGCTTGTTGTAAATGTTCTGGAGGGTGGGAAGCCCCCCTCTAATTGTGCGTTCGGCTGAACGTGTCACTCTTTGTAGTCTGCTACGGTCTTGTGCAGTGCTATTCCCAAACCAGGAGGTGATGTTGCCGGTCAGGATGCTCTCTATTGTACATGAGTAGAAGTTCCTAAGGATCTTCTGACTGACTTGGAACTTCCTTAGGCGCCTGAGGAAGTAGAGGCGTTGTCGTGCCTTCTTCACAACATTGTCAATGTGTGTGGTCCATGTCAAGTCCTCGGATATGTGGGCTCCGAGGTACTTGAAACTGTTCACTCTCTCAACTGGTGCCCCGTCGATGCTGAGGGGGCTGTAGTCCTTGACCCCCGACCTCCTGAAGTCCACAATCATCTCTTTTGTTTTGCTGACGTTCAGGGAGAGGCAGTTCTCCTGACACCACTGTGACAGGTTCTCTACCTCTTCCAGGTAGGCCCTTTCGTCGTTGGCAGAGATCAGGCCCACCACTACTGTGTCATCAGCAAATTTGATGATGGTGTTGTTGTTCCGCTGTGCTACGCAGTCATGTGTGTACAGTCCCTGGTAGGGATGTTGGGAGCGCAAAGAGAGAAGGGGAGGCATGAACTTTACGCCAACTCAAATGTGGAAAGGATTCTGGAGAAGCTGCCGCCCGCTCGTCAGGAGCGCTTTAGGCGGCAGAGGGACCACAGAGACCCGAATGGCCCCGAACCGAACCTCCTCGATCTAGCAGACTTCCTGGCGAGAGAAGTCAGCAGCCTACGGCTAGATACATTCGGACGGAGCACCCCTGGCTCCAGAGAAGGAACCAGACGACTAAATGATGGAAGAAGATCGGTGACTGTGATGCACCAATCGGAGTCAGTACCGAGCAGCAGGAGCCACAGTACCCCCTCCAGAACGGAGAAGTGGAAGATAGTGTGCCCCTACTGTGAGAAAGAACACTGGCTAGCGCAATGTGACTCCTTCCCCAAGCTGAACGCGGAGGAAGCAGGTCAATGGATAAAGTCCAACAAGCGCTGTTTTCGCTGTGCGCGCTCACACATGGCAGCCGAATGCCGCTCAAAGAAAAGGTGCACCAAGTGCGATGGAGCCCATCTGGACATACTTCACGACAGTAACAGACGGCGCCCTTCACCTGCACCATCCAGCCGCAAAGCGAGCGTCATGTACATCGATCCCGCCAGCAGCAGTGGAGCCCGAGTACTCCTAAAAGTAGTGCGTGTGACACTAAGCTACCAGAATAAAGTCCTGGACACTTACGCCGTCCTCGATGACGGGTCAGAGAAGACCCTGCTGCTCGCCTCCGCTGCGGCCCAGCTAGGGCTGCGGGGAAGCGAAACCCAAATGACAATTCGGACAATAAGACGAGATTTGAAGACGATAAAGGGCGAGAATGTCTCATTCTCTATCGCAGCAAGCGGCCAGCCTGAGCGACGGTACCAGATTACAGACGCTTTCACCAGCCAAGAAATAGGACTGTCGCGGTACACATACCCCGTCGCCAAGCTGATGGAGAAATATGCACATCTGCGCAAGTTACCGATCCCGCTCATAGACAATGCTATGCCGACCCTGTTGATAGGCTCCGACCATGCAGACCTCATTGTCCCGATAGACCGGGTTCATACCGGACCCCGAGGCTGTCCTGCAGCAGTCGAGACCCGTTTGGGATGGACTCTCCAAGGCCCGCTCGCCAAATCTCTCAACCGCCACTAGATGTCTCCACTCCCGAGTCACAGAGGGAGAAACCGCACTCCTGCAACACGTAGAGCGGCTATGGACCTTGGAACAAATGCCCTTTAAGAACGGAAAGAAAGACATTCGCTCTAAAGATGACATTTACGCCATTCACCTCCTCGAGACAGGGACCAAGAGAGTCCCGGTCAACGGCGTGTTGAGATACGCCACGCCACTCCTGCGGCGAGAAGGAATGCCTACTTTCCACGCCAAGACAGACGCCACAGAACGGTACCTGCTGAACACGGAGCGGCGCTTAGCCAAGAACCCCGCCCAAGAGAGTGTATACCGCGCTGAGATTGAGAAGCTCATCACAGCGGGACACGTCACAAAGATGGACATTAAAGAGGCTGACCAGACCACTGAATCGTGGTACGTGCCCCACCACAAGGTCCATCACAACGGTAAAGACCGCATAGTATTTAACTGCAGCTACCAGATCGGATCCCAAAATCTAAATAAAGAGTTACTGCCCGGTCCCACACTCGGCCCCTCCCTACTCGGCGTTCTACTCCGCTTCCGCCAGGAAAAGGTGGCCATCAGCGGGGACATTAAAGGAATGTTCCTGCAGGTGAGATTAGTAGAGGCGGACAAGCCCCTGTTACGGTTCCTATGGAGAGAGAAGCCAGGAGATGAGCACCCAGCCATCTACCAATGGGAAGTCCTCCCCTTCGGAACGACGTGCAGCCCCTGCTGTGCTACATTTGCACTACAGAAACATGTAGCAGAGGACCCAGCAGCGGACGAAGAGGTCCGACACAGCGTAAAGAACAGCTTCTACGTAGACAACTGTCTACAAAGCCTTTCAACCCAGGAAGAAGCCGAGGCTCTCCTGATTAAACTCCGCGCCTCATTGATCAAAGGCGGCTTTGATCTCAGGCAGTGGGCCAGCAGCGATCCGCAAGTACTGCGCAGCCTCTCCTCCGAGGACAAGGCAGCCAGCAGCGAGACCTGGATGGCTACAATCCCGGGAGAAGCCCAGGAGATGACCCTGGGATTGGTGTGGCGATTCAAAACAGATTCGCTTCACTACAGACACAAGCCCCTGACTACGGAGCAGGGAAGGCCGGCGGCGGCGCCGACCACCAGACGGAGTGTGTACACAACACTCGCCCGACAATATGACCCGCTAGGATGTATTCTACCGTACACCACCAGGGCAAAAATGATTGTACGAGCATTGTGGGACAAGGACCAGGGCTGGGACGACCCCATTCCCGCACATCTTGCATCCACCTGGAGAGAGTGGGAGATGGAGCTCCACTCACTCCCAGGCGTTAATATGCGCCGAAGCTACTTCCCACCCACGGTGAGGCCAGAGACATGTAAAATGGACTTACACGTCTTCAGTGACGCCTCAGAGGTCGCATACGGATCAGTAGCCTACTTGCGGGCCCAAGACCAGGGGGGAGAGATCTACACAGCATTTGTCCTCGCCCGCTCGAGAATAGCCCCACGCAAGCAACAATCTATCCCACGTCTAGAGCTCTGCGCAGCCCTAGCCGGAGCGCACCTAGCCACGCTCATCCAACGTGAGCTCACCATACCGGTGTCTAGAACAATCCTGTGGTCAGATTCCACGACGGTACTCGCCTGGATCAAATCGGACTCATGCAAGTACAAAGTCTTCGTGGGAGTCAGAGTCACCGAGATTCAAGACTTAACCGAAGAGTTAACCGGAGAAACAGAGTGGCGCTACGTTGATACAAAACAGAACCCAGCTGACGTCATCACCCGGGGGATGCCCCTGGATGACCTCACCCGTCGCAATGTCTACAGTGACGGCCCCGCATTCCTAAGACTCCCGGAAGGACAGTGGCCCATGCCTATCCCGAGGGAAGCAAGTCCAGAGGAGGTGGAAAATAAGAAGTCTGTGTTCTGTGGATTGAGCACCGTAGCCTCCACCGACCCTAACATAGACGATTGCACGTCCATAGAGAGTGCACAACAAAGAACATTCCTGCGGTACCACCCGGAGTGCAAGTCCCCCGCTGATATGTCAGCAGCTAACTACGAGGAAGCAGAATTGCTTCTACTGCAGCGAGCCCAGAGAGACTCGTTCCCCGATGAATTGGCCTGTCTACAGGGAGGAAAGCCCGTCCCATCCGACAGCAGATTAATTCACCTGGCCCCCGAGAGCGACGCTCATACCCTCATCAGAGTGGGTGGTCGCCTACGCAGAGCCCCCAATCTACCGGATGACATTAAATACCTGATCGTATTGAACAGCCGACACAAGGTCACAGAGCTGATTATAAAGAAATACGATGAGGATGTACATCACGCAGGAGCAGAAAGAGTCTTCGCGGAAATCAGACGTCGTTACTGGATCCTACAAGGAAGAGAGGCGGTACGACGCTTCCAGCGAACATGTCTAGACTGCCGCAAGTGGCGCGCGCAGCCCAGCATACCAAGGATGGCTGACCTTCCTCCATGTCGCCTCCGAATCGGTGACAAGCCATTCCACTCAACGGGTATGGACTGCTTTGGCCCGCTGCACATAAAGAAAGGAAGAGGAACCGAGAAGCGGTGGGGTATTGTATTCAAATGCATGACCACCAGAGCGATACACATCGAGCTTCTCCCGACCATGAGCACAGACTCATTCCTTATGGCCTTCCGAAGATTCACATCACGGAAAGGAAGACCGTCTACCCTATTGTCCGATCATGGGACAAACTTCAAAGGCGGCGAAAGAGAGCTGAGAGAGAGCTTCCAAGCTATGGGCCCAGAACTTAAGACCCACCTCGCTCCAGCACAGGTTGATTTCCAATTCAACCCCCCAAACGCACCCCACTTCGGTGGCACTTGGGAACGAGAAGTGCGCTCCATAAAGACAGCCCTGTACGCAGTACTTGGGGCCCAGACTGTGGCGGAAGAAGTCCTAATGACAGTCCTCACGGAGATTGAGGGAGTACTTAACTCGAAGCCCCTCGGATATGTCTCCAGTGATGTGGCGGATATCGACCCAGTTACCCCCAACACACTCCTGATGGGGCGGCTAGATCCTGCATTACCCCAGACAATGTACCGGCCTGAAGAAGCGAACGGCCGACGAATGTGGAGGTACAGCCAAGTATTAGCCG
Organism: Notolepis coatsorum; assembly: GCF_963971535.1. Classification (NCBI taxonomy): domain Eukaryota; kingdom Metazoa; phylum Chordata; class Actinopteri; order Aulopiformes; family Paralepididae; genus Notolepis; species Notolepis coatsorum. Next base: position 23,644 of record NW_028173333.1, on the reverse strand, counting down.
ACAAGTTTTGGAACAGTTTCCTACTGCACTACCTACCGTCTCTACAGACCCGCCAGAAGTGGGTAAAGGAGAGAGACAATTTGACAGAAGGAACAGTCGTCATGATTATTGATCAATCACTGCCCAGAGCTATGTGGCCGGCCGGCCGCGTAAGCAAAGTGATCATCGGTGCCGACGGCAAGGTCCGAGCAGCTGAAGTGCTCGTCCAGGGTCGCACTTACACCCGTCCCGTGGCGAGGCTCATAGAACTGCCTCGACTCCCAGACACAATCGATGATGACCATGACCCTACAACCCTATGACTTTGTGAAGTTGACTGACCCCTACAGCAAACCCTTATGTGTAAATAGACAACGCGATTAATCTGTCTCTGTTTAACTGATTAGGTCTGGGACCTATTCAGGGGGTGGCTGTTGTGAAGGGCCAGATTAAACCGAATATATATATTTATTTATTTATATATATATATTTAATTGTATTTGTATATTCTCTAATATTCCCTGATATCCCTTGTATATTCCTTGTACAATATGCATTGAATATCCATTCTAGCCTACTGAACATCCCATAATAGTCTCCATTCTACTATTGGTCGAGACCTTGGTGCCAGGCTGCCATACCCCTCAGACCCAGTTCAAACGTACCGCTCCACATGTACGAACAAGTCCTAGTTCCGCGTAGGAATCTGGCTACCGCACCACTAATGGGACTATTTGTTCATAGTGCGTATATATACTGCGCTACTAAAGTAGGACTTCCTTTTCAGTCCAGTTTCTTACCCTCCAATAGAGTCACAGACGTAAAGCCTCCCCGCGACGCCACGTGTGGGAGTAAGGCCAAGTTCGCCTACCATCGGTATTGAGACATCGTGTATATTAATATTTGAATAGTCATATTTGGCACTATATCGTCGAGTTGGACGTAGTCTATTAAGCTAATAATAGTCTGTTAATATATAGTGCTTCGTGCGGTGAGAATACTACCGTAGTCAGTACCCCATCGTTTCGGGCAGAGAACTGGCTGCTTACCCAGGGTGGTTGACCCCATGCGAAGCTGCACCCGAGGAGCCCCAGAGCCGACGAGCGAGTGGACCTGTATACCGGATTATTCTACCGACGACAGCCCGCCTTCCCAGGCACGGATTATGCTTTGTATACTTTGATTATTCCATGGATAAAGACCCCCGACACTGCCGTGTGTTGGAACCCCCCCCCCCTGGAGAGGACGCAAGGTGAGGAGACGCTCTGCAAGACGAGGTCGCTTCACGTCTCTCCCCCGTGGACCGGAGAGAGCCGGCCCACAAAGAGTCCACCTGCTTTCATCTGTGGTCCAAGGATCGCCGGCGCATTGAACGGCACTACAGTGGGTTCACCTGGGATACCCTTGGCCGGACGAGGCAGCCGGATTCTACCCCCCCCCCCCCTCCTACTCCTGTCGGCTTACAAGCGACCGGATTAACCCCCCCTTAGTGTATCTAGTATATAATCATTAAAGTATCATTGCTGTTATTCCTTAATTATTCCAGGTTGTATATTTACCACCTGCGCCATCAAAGATTGGACATTCTCTATTGATATACCGACGAATACTCTTTGCCATAAAAGTGCATACTATTTCAATTCATAAATGTAATTAAGTGATTAAGTGCTTGCTCTACACACCATTGCTGTGTAGTAATAAACGCATACTTCGACTTCGTACATTTGTGTTGGATCCGTTTCATCTACGTGAGAGTGTTTATGATAATATATTTATGCCGTGTACTGGGTGGCCGAATATTAAGTACAAAGGTAGTGGTAGTAAGTATCATATCTAGTAATACAGTCAGGGAATTGTACCCCTCAGTTACAGTCTGCATTGCTTTTATTCTGTCAACTCAACTGTATGCAAATGTTATGCCTATGTTCATTTTATGCCTATTCTCTGTGAAGCACTTTGAGCTGCAATCCATGTATGAAAGGTGCTATATAAATAAAGTTATTGTTATACTAATATTGATTAATGATGAAGTGGCTAATAATGATTAACTAATAATGAAGCTGAATAGCCCGCAATCTGTACATTCACTTTATTCACTTTAGACACTTTAACACACTTTATAGTTATCTATTATTAAAGACATTTGCACTACATTTATTCGTACCTCATTTGGACCCTACCCTAAGTTGTGTACCTCATCTCATTTCTGCACTGTACCTCACTGTTACTCTGTGTTGTATATTGTATATATGTATATTGACTTTACTTACTTTCTACTCACTCTCAGGGGCTCATACAGAAACAAGCATTTCATCATAAAGTATTTTGTTGTGACTAATAATAAACAAACTTGAAACTTGAACTTGAAAACTAAATGATTATTTCTTGTCGTTCTAACTGTTCCCTGCAGTGGCCGGTTATCGCAGACCAGCCCTGCCTTCTTTGGACTGCCGCCTTCAGAGCCGTCTTATGCCAGATATGACGGTCTGTTTACATATCGATATTGCACAGCTTCATGTTTATTGGATATACACATGACATTTTACTAGGGATGTCCAATATTGGCTTTTTTACCGATGTCCGATATACCGATATTGTCCAACTCTTAATTTCCGATACCGATATCAACCCCCCCCAAAAACGGAATAATTTCAGGTAATTAACATTATCTCTTGTCGTGGATATATATATATATATTTTGAAAACCGATACCGATAATTTCCGATATTACATGTTAATTACATTACATGCCAATATCGGCCGATAATATCTGACATCCCTACATTTTACTTAATATTCCGCCGCGGCATGCGTTTATTATTTATATCTTTAGTATCGGCATGCGTTTATTATTTATATCGGCATGCGTTTATTATTTATATCTTTAGTATCGGCATGCGTTTATTATTTATATCTTTAGTGCGACTTACAAGGATGTGATTCATCTTCCATCTCCTTCATCGTCACAGTGGTCCCTGCTGATGTGTGGGGGGCGGAGTCCAGGGGGGCGGAGTCCAGGGGGGCGGAGTCCAGGGGGGCGGAGTCCAGACAACGTCCTGAGTCTCCACTGACCAGAGGCTTTCCAACGGGAGGTGAGTTTTAACCCTTTCACCGCCACACTACAGACGGTTAACCCTTTCACTGCCACACTACCAGAGGGTTAACCCTTTCACTGCCACGCTACCAGAGGGTTAACCCTTTCACTGCCACACTACCAGAGGGTTAACCCGTTCACTACCACACTACCAGAGGGTTAACCCTTTCACTGCCACACTACCAGAGGGTTAACCCGTTCACTACCACACTACCAGAGGGTTAACCCTTTCACTGTGACAATACGGAAGGTTAACCCTTTCACTACCACACTACAGACGGTTAACCCTTTCACTACCACACTACATACGGTAGTGAAAGGGTTAACCTTCTGTAGTGTGGTAGTGAAAGGGTAACATTTTGGGTTGATCTATTTATTACTAAAAGATTTGCACTACCTCTCTACGTCATTTTGCATTTTTGCATTTAGTACTTTTTGTACTTTTTGTTTTGTATATTTTGCATAGTGTTTGGTCTCCATTCCTTTACTTTTCTTTCACTGTATGAAGCTCCATCTCAGGAGGCTCCTACGGAACCAAGCAGTTCACTTATATATATATATATATATATACCGTATATATGTGACAAACAAAACACAACTTGAACTTCATCTTTGTCGTGTTGTAAGTTCTAACTGTGTAATATTGTGTATATTTTGAAACGGTCTGACCTTCTGATCGCAGCTCCGCCTCCACTTCCGCCTAAACACGCCCCGCCCGCCGCTCGTCGTCACGGCTACCCTTCAGAGTCTGCAGGTAAAGTCTGTTCTGAAACAACGAGGTCGTGACCCCCCCCCCCCCCCCCCCCCCCCCCCCTCTCTAAGTGTCGTCTTCTTCTTCCGCCCCAAACGCAGCTGTCAAAGCGGCCGATCTACCCAATGGAAGGATAGGCCGAAGTTCCGCCCCCATCTACCTGAACGTCCAATCGCCCGCCTCCTGCCGCGGCCCCCGCGGCCCCCCCGACCTGGACGACGTGTTCGGCCCCGGCGAGGAGGAGACGACGGCCCCGCCCCCCAGGTGGGTCACCTTCAGCAGCGAGAGGCCGCCTCCCCCCGACGAACCCGCCCCCCCTCCGCCCGACACGCCCTCGTCCACGCCCTGCTCCTCCCCCTCCCCTCCCCCGTCCACACCGTCCACGCCCTGCCCCTCCCCCGGCCCCCCGCCCCCGTTCTCCCCCCCGGACTCGCCCCCTTCCATGGTCCTGGGCCCCCCTCCGGACCTGCCGGCCCCTCCCCTGCCTCCCCACTTCTCCCTCTTCTCCCACCTGCCCCCCCCCCTGTGCCTCGACGCCGAGGGGTTTGACGCCGAGGTGCTGGACTTCACCGGGTACGCCTCGCCGCCGCCCGCCCCCACCAGCCCCGCCCCCCCACCCCCCCGCGTGGGCGTCCCGTCCCCCTTGGTCCTGGGGGGTTCGGGGGCGTATCTGAGGGACGACCTCCCCGACTCCAGGGGCTCGCCCAGAGAGCTGACGCCGAGCTTCAGGGGCACGCCGCCCCCTCCCCCTCCGCCCACCTACAGGTCCATCGTGTCGTCCCCAGGACCCTACAGTGAGTACTACTTCCTGTACTACTTCCTGTACTACTTCCTGTACTACTTCCTGTACTACTTCCTGTACTACTTCCTGTACTACTTCCTGTACTACCTCGTGTACTACTTCCTGTACTACTTCCTGTACTACTTCCTGTACTACTTCCTGTACTACTTCCTGTACTACTTCCTGTACTACTTCCTGTACTACTTCCTGTACTACTTCCTGTACTACTTCCTGTACTACTTCCTGTACTACTTCCTGTACTACCTCGTGTACTACTTCCTGTACTACTTCCTGTACTACTTCCTGTACTACTTCCTGTACTACTTCCTGTACTACTTCCTGTACTACTTCCTGTACTACTTCCTGTACTACTTCCTGTACTACTTCCTGTACTACTTCCTGTACTACTTCCTGTACTACTTCCTGTACTACTTCCTGTACTACCTCCTGTACTACCTTCAGGGTTCCCACGGTACCTGGAAAACATGGAATTAATTTTTTCATTTTCCAGGTATGGAAAAGTCATGGAAACTGAGCAAAAGTGAACACTTACATGGAAATAGAAACAGTTGTCCTGGAAAATTGTATTGGATGATGTGTAAAATAGTAATACAATGAAACTATTGAGCACATAATTAAGACTAAGAATAAAAACCCTTTACATGTGAACAGCTTTTACTGTAGATAGAAATGGATGATCCCATGTTGTAGAGCATGCTCTTGGCATCCTATGTGGTATATTGGATGTTGGAATTTGATGCAGGCAACTTGGTGATATGGACTTTAAAAGTATAGTTTCGGATTGGTGGACTTCAGGAATAATAACGTTACTCGCGATCTCAATAGAACGGTCAAATACATGCATTTCCCAGCCAACACGGGAGCCTTGACATCTACAGTGAAACTTCTTGTGCAAGTTTATCCTCAAATGTAAGTAGCTGTGTTTTAACTGTGTGGTAAACCTGGGTTTATCAACGTTAGTTAGTAAGCACTGGCAGTGCAATCTTGCTAACTAGCTAGCAACTTGAGTTTGAGTTTGTTTTGAATTAGGATTCGTTAATGATGGTTAGCAAGCACATGCAGTGCAATCTTGCTAGCCAACATTCAGTTTGCTAACTAACTAGCTAGTGTTGGCTAGCTTGCATTGCTAGCTAACTACAGATACAGCACTCAAAACTCAAACCTCTCATGCGCCTCTACCACTCCTCCACCACTGCACTCCAAACTGATTGTGTGACTCCTATTGTTCTTGACCGGGCCAGATTTCACACCTCCACTTCCTCCCACAGGCTGGGCAGATTTTCATCTTACATTTGTATTCGTCCCAAATGTCCCAGCCCCATCGGATTTCTTAGCTTTTTTCACTGTTTACTTATCATGCATTGCAACACTAATATATGGTCAGTACCCCAAGTCAGACTGCCCATATACAAATTATTTTGGGGGTCTGAGGGCAGTAGCCCCCGACCCCCTCCCTGGGGAAGCACTTAACTTAAGTACCCTCCCTTTGTTCCCCCAGCCACCACCCCCGGAAAATTAACACCTGAGTAGACTTAAGTGGCACACAAGCAGCAACAAGCAGCAGACAAGCAGCAGACAAGCAGCAGACAAGCAGCAGAATTGGTTTGATTTTTGAGCGCTGCGTCTGTACCAATACATTTTCACATTCTATACTAGTTGACATGAATAGTCTAGTCTTGATCAATTTTGTAACGTTCATTCTTATATCTACTTTTAGCTATTTTGTGATTTTTCATTTTTTTTATTAAAAAGATTATACTACTAAATAGGAACATTTGGGGTGAGACATTTTTGAAAAATCATTGATCATGCCTAGACTGATTCTATACATCTATACTGTTAAGCTAAGCTTACTTATTAAAGGAGCTCCCGTCTTATACGGAGCTACTGAGCATTTTGATCCCGTAGATGACTTGGCTGACGCGCCGTTCTAAATGTCTGATCTGATACCAAACAGTCCTTGTCCCAATGACACAATGCAGGCAGCTTTACTTGGAAAATGATATTTATTTGCTTCACCGTGCAAACAGAATATCTTCGCTTTTGTTCCTTAAACTGATTAAATAATAATGAATACAATATCTAATTGCCTACAAACATTTCGCCCTGTGGCGTGTTCGTGCGTGCGTGCGTGCGTGCGTGCGTGCGTGCGTGCGTGCGTGCGTGCGGTCAAAAACCATTGCCCTTTCCGGGTCAAAACTCCTCCTCCTACAGGTGTACCTGACACTTAAATAAAAGAAGCGCCACCCCCTGGTCACATAAATCCACTGCACATTAAATCCATTTTGGCCGTTACATTACTAGTGGGGTTGCTGTACTGAGGAACCACAGGGGAACCAGCCTTATGTTTTCCCTTTTAGGTTCATTAGTTTGATTTACAAAAGATTTTACAGAGTAAGAGTAGGCATACTACCCCGTTTCATTGACTTTTCCTAAAACCATGTTATTCACCACATTTAGGGGAGTTTGTTTTGAATTAGGATTCGTTAATGATGGTTAGCAAGCACATGCAGTGCAATCTTGCTAGCCAACATTCAGCTTGCTAACTAACTAGCTAGTGTTGGCTAGCTTGCATTGCTAGCTAACTACCAATACATTTTCACATTAGGCTGTGACATTACTTCTATACTAGTTGACATGAATAGTCTAGTCTAGGTCAATTTTGTAACATTCATTCTTATATCTACTTTTAGCTATTTTGTGATTTTTCATTTTTTTCTTAAAAAGAAATGATACTACTAAATATTCAATGTGTCTCCTTACTCACAATGACCTGCAAGAAGATTATGGAGAGAAGTCCTCTCATGTGTCCAGCTGTGCGGCATATGAGGTCCCTTGACCCTGCTGCCACAGAGTGAAGGGTTAATCAGTACCTGAAGGAGGTTCTCCTCCATGCTGGATGGTGCTGCTGCCACAGAGTGAAGGGTTAATCAGTACCTGAAGGAGTGTGATGGTGCTGCTGCCACAGAGTGTGATGGTGCTGCTGCCACAGAGTGTGATGGTGCTGCTGCTGCCACAGAGTGTGATGGTGCTGCTGCCACAGAGTGTGATGGTGCTGCTGCCACAGAGTGTGATGGTGCTGCTGCCACAGAGTGTGATGGTGCTGCTGCCACAGAGTGTGATGGTGCTGCTGCCACAGAGTGTGATGGTGCTGCTGCCACAGAGTGTGATGGTGCTGCTGCCACAGAGTGTGATGGTGCTGCTGCTGCCACAGAGTGTGATGGTGCTGCTGCCACAGAGTGTGATGGTGCTGCTGCCACAGAGTGTGATGGTGCTGCTGCCACAGAGTGTGATGGTGCTGCTGCTGCCACAGAGTGTGATGGTGCTGCTGCTGCCACAGAGTGTGATGGTGCTGCTGCCACAGAGTGTGATGGTGCTGCTGCCACAGAGTGTGATGGTGCTGCTGCCACAGAGTGTGATGGTGCTGCTGCCACAGAGTGTGATGGTGCTGCTGCCACAGAGTGTGATGGTGCTGCTGCCACAGAGTGTGATGGTGCTGCTGCCACAGAGTGTGATGGTGCTGCTGCCACAGAGTGTGATGCTGCTGCTGCCACAGAGTGTGATGGTGCTGCTGCCACAGAGTGTGATGGTGCTGCTGCCACAGAGTGTGATGGTGCCCTGCTGCCACAGAGTGTGATGGTGCCCTGCTGCCACAGAGTGTGATGGTGCTGCTGCCACAGAGTGTGATGGTGCTGCTGCCAGAGAGTGTGATGGTGCTGCTGCCACAGAGTGTGATGGTGCTGCTGCCACAGAGTGTGATGGTGCTGCTGCCACAGAGTGTGATGGTGCTGCTGCCACAGAGTGTGATGGTGCTGCTGCCACAGAGTGTGATGGTGCCCTGCTGCCACAGAGTGTGATGCTGCTGCTGCCACAGAGTGTGATGCTGCTGCTGCCACAGAGTGTGATGGTGCTGCTGCCACAGAGTGTGATGGTGCTGCTGCCACAGAGTGTGATGGTGCTGCTGCCACAGAGTGTGATGGTGCCCTGCTGCCACAGAGTGTGATGGTGCTGCTGCCACAGAGTGTGATGGTGCTGCTGCCACATAGTGTGATGGTGCCCTGCTGCCACAGAGTGTGATGGTGCTGCTGCCACAGAGTGTGATGGTGCTGCTGCCACAGAGTGTGATGGTGCTGCTGCCACAGAGTGTGATGGTGCTGCTGCCACAGAGTGTGATGGTGCTGCTGCCACAGAGTGTGATGGTGCTGCTGCCACAGAGTGTGATGCTGCTGCTGCCACAGAGTGTGATGGTGCTGCTGCCACAGAGTGTGATGGTGCTGCTGCCACAGAGTGTGATGGTGCTGCTGCCACAGAGTGTGATGGTGCTGCTGCCACAGAGTGTGATGGTGCTGCTGCCACAGAGTGTGACAAAGTCCTTTCTCAGTATAAAGCATTCTCACTCGATGTCAACACAAACCACAAAGCAGAGTTCCAAGAATTTGTTTACAGCTGCAGACTTGATGAATTCTTCAGAAGATATCTCAGTGGCAAAGAAGAGTATGCAGAACTGTGGAACATCATGCAATGTCTCTTCACTCTGTCTCTTCACTCTGTCTCATGGACAAGCTGCAGTAGAAAGGGGGTACTCTGTTAACTCTGTCTCATGGACAAGCTGCAGTAGAAAGGGGGTACTCTGTTAACTCTGTCTCATGGACAAGCTGCAGTAGAAAGGGGGTACTCTGTTAACTCTGTCTCATGGACAAGCTGCAGTAGAAAGGGGTACTCTGTTAACTCTGTCTCATGGACAAGCTGCAGTAGAAAGGGGGTACTCTGTTAACTCTGTCTCATGGACAAGCTGCAGTAGAAAGGGGGTACTCTGTTAACTCTGTCTCATGGACAAGCTGCAGTAGAAAGGGGGTACTCTGTTAACTCTGTCTCATGGACAAGCTGCAGTAGAAAGGGGGTACTCTGTTAACTCTGTCTCATGGACAAGCTGCAGCAGAAAGGGGGTACTCTGTTAACTCTGTCTCATGGACAAGCTGCAGTAGAAAGGGGGTACTCTGTTAACTCTGTCTCATGGACAAGCTGCAGTAGAAAGGGGGTACTCTGTTAACTCTGTCTCATGGACAAGCTGCAGTAGAAAGGGGGTACTCTGTTAACTCTGTCTCATGGACAAGCTGCAGTAGAAAGGGGGTACTCTGTTAACTCTGTCTCATGGACAAGCTGCAGTAGAAAGGGGGTACTCTGTTAACTCTGTCTCATGGACAAGCTGCAGCAGAAAGGGGGTACTCTGTTAACTCTGTCTCATGGACAAGCTGCAGTAGAAAGGGGGTACTCTGTTAACTCTGTCTCATGGACAAGCTGCAGCAGAAAGGGGGTACTCTGTTAACTCTGTCTCATGGACAAGCTGCAGCAGAAAGGGGGTACTCTGTTAACTCTGTCTCATGGACAAGCTGCAGCAGAAAGGGGGTACTCTGTTAACTCTGTCTCGTGGACAAGCTGCAGATGAAGCTCTGGCTGGGCACACAGATGAAGCTCTGGCTGGGCACACAGATGAAGCTCTAACCCTAACCCAATGGCTGGGCACACAGATGAAGCTCTAACCCTAACCCAATGGCTGGGCACACAGATGAAGCTCTGGCTGGGCACACAGATGAAGCTCTAACCCTAACCCAATGGCTGGGCACACAGATGAAGCTCTAACCCTAACCCAATGGCTGGGCACACAGATGAAGCTCTGGCTGGGCACACAGATGAAGCTCTTCCAAAAGACCTCAAGCAACACTGCAGAGGAGCAAGGACAAGATATGAGATGTATCTGGAAGACCAGAAGAAGTTGAGAGCAAACCACCAAAGAGAAGAAAAGAAAGGAGCTCTGCCAGGAAATCCAGAAGGTGAAAACAAAGTGGCAAAAAGTAATGACTAGCGCTGAAACAATGGAGAAAGAAGCACATGAAATGGCAGTCGTGGCAGAGAAGAAGCACGATTTACACTGCTGTCAAAATCAAATGCCTATCGGAAGGGGGTTGCTGAGAAACAGGAAGAGGTGGCAGCTCTAGACAAAGCCCTGAAAGAGCTGCAAGAGTCTGTCAATAAGTTAAAGCAATGAGGTATGCGCAATAGCCTTTATGGATGTATGAAAGATTGTAATATTTATTGGTCACCCTCCTAAAGACAAATATAACACCATTTTAGCTTATGGAGATGTTCAAAATAACATTCTGTTTCAGATCTTCAGACTGTAGAGAGGAGGAGGAAGAGGGAAGGGGCAGGAGCCAGGAGGGCACAGAAGGAAAGAGGGAGGAGGAAGAGAAGAGGGGCAAAGATGAAAGAGGAGAAGAAGAGGAGGATAAGAGAGTAGAGGATGACAGAGGAAAAGGGAGAAGAGTGGAGAGGAGTTGAGAAGAGTAGGAAGAGAAGACGGGAGCGGACACAAGAGGGGAGGTGTGGAGAGAAGAGGACGGGGTGAGAGAGGAGTGGAAGAGAGAACATATATCAATCCCAGTGCTCATGTGTTTCAAAGTTCCAGTTCAATAAATTGTTGTTCATCTACAGCTTGTTGCATTATTTCATGCATTGATATTATCAATAAGACATAATCTCTAAGCATTTACAATGTAGACTTGACTGGCACATCTTTTAAATCAAGTAAGTAGTCAGGTGTCCTAGGGGGTTGTGTGTGTGAGGGGAGGGGGGCGCGGAGGGGGGCGGAAAGCTTCAGGGGCGATAGATCATCACTTAATATGGTACCTGGAAAATCAGGCGGTAGCATGGAAAAAAAATTCAAGGCAAGCGTGGGAACCCTGACCTTGTGTACTACAGCAGTGAGTACCAGGTCCTTGAAGTGCTTAAAGTGCTTGATTTTTTACAAAAAAAAGTCAAGGCCTGGAATTCCTTGAAAAAAGCTAAAATGTTAACACGGTGCACCTCTTAACCTGCGCCCCCAAAAGTGGCCATTTTTGTTTTCGTTTTTGAGAACTGCATCCTGCAAACCAGAATACTATACTTTATACTTATAGCACATGCATGAGCCTGGTCTCTTTATACTTTATACTTATATGCATGAGCCTGGTCTCTTTTGAAAGATGACCTTCTGAAGTTTCTTATACAATAAAGAAAATTATTTTTTTTTTTTTTTTTTTTTTTAACTCAATTTTTATTTGCATTTATATTCACAAACATACAAATAATAACATCTTTGATTGTCAATCTTCCACCGTTTGGCTTTTCAGGTGGTTACACAGACAGTGTACATCGCCCTTATACAGGCCTAAACCATAAAAAAAAAAAAAAAAAAAAAAACGTTCTTGCAGAAAGAAGAATATATACAATTATTGACTAAGTCATTCTTTGAATAGTAATCGCACATTCGTTGGCCTGTACAAAATCCAATGGCGATATGTATATCTTCCTTGAACAGGGATATATAGAAAAGTTTTAAACTCGGTTTACCTTGCATTTTGTTTTACATACATATATACCCCATCATCCTTGGCTATTAATCCCACATCAGTTGGTTTCCCAGATATTTGGTACTAATACTTAGTGTATGTCGTCCTTAACCCATCATATCAAATTATAATACTTGCTCTAAATTTTTTTTAATTCTGACTCAGGTAAATATGCGCGTCATAGGTCCAGGGACCCTCCTTGAACCTCCTTCCTCCTGTATCCTTCTATTTCCTTTAAACCTCCCTTTTCTTCTAGTACAATATTTTTATTGGGTTTTACAGTACACATTTCAGGTTTTCATTGTAGTCAGTTATTCTTAATTCCTTTTCTCCACAAGATTATACATATACCCACATACCCCCCTCCCCCCTCCCCTTTTCTCTCTCTTAGCATCTTTGGTTTTGTTTTTACTGTTCTCATACAGAAATAATATGTACATTCATTTGTACCTCCATTAGAATAGCTCGTACACAAATATAAATAATTGAAAAGAGGAAAAGAAAATGTACATAAAAATAAAAATAAATAAATAAAAATAAATGACATCTTTACAACACCTTCACTGACGTACCTCCGGTCTCTCCCGGGGTCCGGGTCACGGCTGACCGCGGGAGAGAGCGGGGGGACTCATCCTATAGCAGCCCTCCTATATCTTCCCTTCTCAGATATTCATTAAATGGGTTCCATATATCCTCGTAAATCTCTATATTGTTCCTGAGGATATACGTTATTCTCTCCATAGACATGCATTGTGCCATGTTTTTAATCCAAGCACCGATTGTGGGTGCGTCTATTTTCTTCCAATTGAAAGCTATTGTTCTTTTTGCCTGTAGTATAGCAAAATCAATAAATTTAAATTGTTTGGTTCTCAGGTTCAGATTTATTGGATATAAATGTAACAATATCATTTTGGAGTCTAGTGGGATATTCACTGACAGGATATCTTTGATTTTATTCACCACCTCCCCCCAGAACTTCTTGATTTTGTCACATTCCCAAATACAATGTATAAAAGTTCCCCGATTCTTGGTACATTTAAAGCACCTATCTGGTGTGTTGCTGTTGTATTTATTCAGTTTGACAGGGGTTATATAAGTCCGCATCAGCCATTTGTATTGAAGTAGTTTTAAGCTAGTGTTGGCTGTTTGTGTCTGAGCCTCCTCGCATGCTCTGTTCCAGTCCTCGTTTGAGATCTCCTCTCCCAAGTCCAGCCTCCATGACTCCAATCTAGATAGTGACGTCTCGTCTGAACCAGATACAATCCAGTTATAGAACATTGATAACAGGCCTTTGCTGTTGCAGTTCTTGATGATAATTTTTTCTAAAGATGAAAGTGTAGGAATTGCCAGTGACTGGTTTTGCATAGAGGAAATGAAACTTCTCAGTTGCAAGTATTTAAAAAAATGCTTCCTTGGGATGTTGTATTTTATTGATAGTTCCTCAAAAGGTATCAAGACCCCATCTTTGTAAAGGTCAGATATTTGACTTATTCCTTCTTTTGTCCATAGTTTGAATCCGGCATCCAGTTTGCCTGGTTTAAATGAGACGTTTCCCCAGATTGGGCTGAATTGCGACATGGAGTTGTTTATTTTCATAAATTTCTTTACCTCATACCATACATTAATCATGTTGAGCACTATGGGGTGTGTAGTATGTTTTCTTAAATATTTTGGCTCAGCTGAATACATGTATAAATGTAGTGGTATTTGCATTGGGTATGCTTCCACTCCCATCCATGATGGTGGTTCTTCCTTAGAAAAATAAAACATTACAGTTCTCAATTGTGCAGCCAGGTAATACCAATGAAGGTTAGGACAGGTCAACCCCCCTGCATCGAATGGAAGATACAACAGAGATAGGCGGACTCTAGGACATTTCTTGCGCCATATAAATTTTGAGATGAGAGACGCAATCTTTCCGAACATTCTTACCGGTGGTGCCAGAGGGATATTTTGAAATAAGTATAGGAACTTTGGTAGTATGGACATCTTTAGTATGTTTATCCTCCCTATCACAGAGATGGGCAAGAACATCCATCTCTCTATGGATTTGAATACAGAGTCTATCATAGGTTCATAGTTTATTGATGCTATATTTTCTATTTGGGGTATTATTTTGATGCCCAGATAAGTGAAGCTGTTCGAGAAAGAAAAGAAATTCACTTTTAGTGCTAATGAAATAGAGTAACATACTGTAGGTCTGAACTTGAGTTGTAGAAAAACTTGTTACTCACATTTTTCTGTAGTAGTTAGTAGTCCAGAAGTAGTATTTCCCAAAAAATTGGTATGGCTGAAAAGACACCCTGTGTCTATAGCCTGAAGTCTTTTGTAGTACATGTCCACATTTTATAAAAATCCGTTCAGAAGTGAGTGATTAGAAAGCGGTTTTGGTAAAAGGTGAGAGGGCTTAGAAAACTATTTTCTCATAGACTTCAATGCATTCGACGGAGAATTCTCTTCCTGTTTTGGCTCGTGACCTAGATCCCTGATTCGCTCATTCCCACGTGGGCTACCATTGGAAAGCCCTAGTCATTGGTTACAACCCTGTCCAATAATTTTCGAGATCGCCAAATGATTCACGGAGGTAGAGGCTCGAGAGTCGGGAGTGGTATTTGAAAAAATAAAAGGTCTGCCGTGTACTTCAGCACACGCCTCACATATCAGCATGTAACTCGAGAACCGCTGAACGGATTTTGTCACCTGAAACGGCTATCGACAGGCAACAAATAGGGCTTTAATATATAGATATATATATTGTATTGAAATATATGCACACCCGAGCCGCTAGAGGTCGCCAATGTGCCAGTGGGCAAATCGTCCTCAAGAGGGCCCGTTGCAGGCTAAGAGAGGCTTAAAAAGTCCTTGGAATTCAAATCCACCATTCGCATTGAAAGTTTTGTTCATCCATGATAAAAAAAATCTGAATCAAGAATTATAATGTTTTTTATTTAAAGTGTAACTAATTGTTGGAAATTGGTTTTAAGCCATAAATATTGGATCCGATTAATTCTTTCTATAAAAACAGCATTTAAAGGTGAATTCTATCCTTTTAAATTCCCTTTTAAAAAGAAGAATAGTGCTTGGAAAAGTACTTGAAAGTCCTTGAATTTAATTTCGCAATGTCTGTGGGAACCCTGGGGTACTACCCAGTGTCCTCCCCCGGACCCCACAGCCAGGCCCGGACTGGCCATCGGGAGCACCGGGAGTTTTCCCGGTGACCTGGCCTGCATAGATACAAAAAAAAGAAAAGAAAAAAATGAAATTATATATATATTTTTTTTTATAATTTTTTTTTTTGCCAGGCCATTGTTTCTAGTTGTGGCGGCGGCGCGGCGCGATAGTTAGATAACCTAGGTGGGTGGGGAACAACCAGGATTTCACTGTCTGCGACAGAGTTGGAGAACTATCTGACTCTCTCCCTCGGATCACACACACACAATGGAGCCGTGCTGCCGCTTGTGATTGGTGGAGGCGGGACCAGGCGATACAACTGATTGACAGTGGAGGCGGCAAATGGAATGGCAGATGGCACTCTGCAGAATACTGTAACAGCCAGGCAGTGAGCCAGGTAGTTTTGTAATAATGAAAGGTCTGTTATTTAATGTTTGTGTAAGGGCTATTTTAACTGTTCATGGATAGTGCATCAGTAAAGTGAATATGGTATTGTGCTTTTGCTCTGTTTGGTGGAGGTGGAGAGAGTGGTTAACTGTATTATATATTATTGTATTATAATAGTAAATAGACAAATATGTTGTGCTCTTGCTTTTTTCTTTTTGAAGGTGGAGAGAGTAGCATTGCTAGTGCCACAACAGTTTTATTTGAGGTCCATAACAGTACATTGTACTAAGCAATTGTTGGCTCATTAGTTTGTGATTCACATGCACTAAAATTCACCAGAATGTAGGAAATTAAGTCTTTGTAACAAAAGAAATCCTGGTGGGGGACCCCCAGACCCCCTGCTTAAAAAGTGTCCTGATTGGGGCTATATTTCGCGCTATATCTCCCGGTATGAATTATTTCCCCAGTCCGGCCCTGCCCACAGCAGTACAGAGTACTACAGAGAGATGCAGTACTGTGAGCGCAGCACTGCAGCCACAAGGGGGCGTATTGTACAGAGAGTGGGTGCCAGAGTGTCGCTCTGCCCTTCAGAGACTGTTTGAACATTTTTAAAACGTCCTAACGTGTATTTTCAATGAATCTATCTACTAAAGTCTTAGGATCGTATAGTGGATCTCTATAGTATCTCTGCTGTTGTACTCACACGTTCTGTTCAATTGTCTTATAAATGATTTGGAGTCGGAGCCAGGCGCTAAAGGTACAAAGACAGTCTGGCCGTCGTTTATTGGAAGATCCACACAGCTTAAAGTTCTCGCCAACTTTTCTATTGTCTAAAAGCATCTGCAGCACGTCTCGATTGGATAGGTTTTCAGCATAGGTTTGGGGGTCGTCTCAAGATGATGTTTCTCCGTGCCTTGACGTGGTCTGCTGGTCTCCGTGCCTCTGTGTTCCCTCCATCATTCAACCTGCAGGTTTTATAGAGAAGATAGAACCCCCCCCGCCCTTGCGCCATCCAGTGCCGTCACCCCAGAGAGCCTGCTTTCCTATTGGCTAGAAGGTCTCCCCTCTCAGTGATTTGGGTCTTGCGAAACAGCGTTACAAGGTGACCTTACAGAGGGGATATGAACTAGTTTTACCTTTTAGAATGATTTACCCAAGTGTCCCTGAATGCGACCCTCATACAGATGGAAATATAGTACCCACTCAACCTAACAGTGGGTATCACAGAATGGCCTGTTTGGTCTGCTTAGCTAAAGTAAACAGAACTCTGGTGCCGGCCTTCAGGCCTGACTTAAAGTTAAGTATTGGGCCCTCCATCCCACTTTGTTGTGGAGGAAGATGTGTCATCTGTTTGCCATTTGATCTGTTCTTATTTTTATGGTACTCTGGGCTTTTTCCTATAGCTGCTCGGTGAAGGATGAAGGGTGAAGGGTTGCACTGTTAGCCTTTGACTGAATTCTCCTATGGCCTTTTCCAGAAACCGCTAGATGATTTTGATCCCTCCTGTAATGCTTATACGGGTCATTTTGATCAATTTAATTTACGACAATCCCTTCTCTGAGGGGTCTACCCTCATTATGTAACCAGTAAATTTCAAAATCAAAATGATATAATATTTCCATAAAATATAAACAATTTCTAAAAAAATTCAAAAATTTAAAAAATCCAAAATTTCACTTACCTCTTCTTCTTGCACAGTTATACACATTTATCAGTTATTATTATGACTTCAGACTAAGAAAGCTGTTCCTGTTTTTACAAGGAAACACTCTTTCAATAACAGCTTTTTTGTTTAGACTATTTTATCCATGTAATTAACCAAATGTCTATTTTGTGTAATGGACTCTGCAAGAAAAGATTATTACCTCACACCAATATAAGACTAACAGTTCTAAACATTTGAGGGAAATTCAAACAAGCAACATAAATCATTTTTTCTCCTTGAAAAGACCACTGAGGCCTCAATTACCTCCCTGTCAGTTATCCCTATTTCAACCTCCTGAGGCCTTTACTGCTAACTTGTTTTTGACCGTTTTCTTCTTGTTGTATTTTGTGCTAATCACAGCCTCTTCTTTGTTGTATGCAGGTCTTGGTACTGCTCCGATTTTCCACAGAAGGAAACGATTTTCCCTCTGTCCTTTTTGCATTTTGGATTATTATTTACAAACACACAATAGATTGGAAACTTTTACTTTCGCAGATACATCTTTACTGTTCTGTATTTTGACAATACATTTTTCTCCAAATTAATTATCTATGTATTTCACAGCTTCTTAAGTTATTTATTCAATCAAATCACCTTTGTCTCATTTCTTTTTGTGCTGTACTGTTTTACTAGATCAAATATCTCAAAATCAACACAACTACCACTTCCACCCTTGAAAGTGGAATATCCATTATTTCACTATCAATTACCTTGTTTCCCGACAGCTCCTCGGTCCGGACAGTCAGCTCTAGACGAGGCCAATCACCAACAGAACCTATGTGCATGGTCAACAAACCACAGTTCCTTTAAACCCACATCACACACACTCCGCCAGCTTTCAACAAGCCGGTGCAGAGTCTTCCATAAGTCAATCATCAAATTCACATGTCTGCACCCTACATGAACACTATTTCGGCCAATTTCGACCAAAAACCTACAGAGCTTTCTATAGACAGAGAAATATGCTTCCCCAACACTTACCATACCCCAAATGTGACACAACCCCCCAGATTCTACATCTGGACTATATATATTTTTTTTTATATTTTTTTTTTATTTTTTTTCAACTTGACCACCCTTCGATCAAGTATAATCACTACTATAAATAGTCCTTTGTTTCTAACTCTGTCTAATATTAAATGTTCCATTGTTCCTGTCTAAAACCATCAATTTTGTTAGTTTGATTAGCCCAGGCAATATTCAGTTACGTCATCCCTCTATAGCCCCAACTTACCCTGGTTAGTCTTCCAAACCATTTTAGTAACTTGCACACCTAATCAAACCTTATCTATGTATCTGCGTCTCTATCTTTATTCTAATCAGTCTCATTATCCATTCTAATTTATCAATAACTCTATTTACTCGAGCACCCAAAAGGCTTTGTTTGTGCATTTCCGCTTCGCTCTTATTCAACCTATGACCTATGCAGACATCCCCTATTTACACCCCCTCTGAAAATGTCCCAACTCTCCACATTTCCAGCAACTCTGTTCTCTGATGGACTCTCGCTTTCTACTGGATTTTTGCCGAGCCCTCCACCCTTTGTCACATGACCGAGCGAGATGGCCGATCTCCCCACAATTCCAGCACACAGCCGACGCCAGCCATCCCAGAGGTTCCAGTTTACCACGACTCCCACAGTCTCTCGGCTGGCATCCCACAGTCCTCGCCAGGTCAACCCCTCTCCTGTCCTCTGGTCGCATGTCCTGTTGCCTGGAGGAGAGAGGGGCATACCTGTCCTTTTCTGCTGCCTCTCCTCGGGCCTTCTCTTGTTGGGAGGGGCCTAGAAACTCACCCCTCCTGCGGTTCTGTTCACCCTGTCGCGGCCCAGTTCCCTGTCCGGGCAACGGAGCACAGGGCACTCTTTGTTCACGGCGGCCTAGGTCAGACGCCCGAAGTATGATCTCCATTGCTGTACTACCTAGTCGTGCAGTCTTTCTCGCCAGTTCTCGTTCCAGTCTCTGAGTCACGCGTGCGGCTAATTCCGACGCCCGAAGCAAGACCCCAATCGCTGTATTATCCAGCAGTACATACTTTCTCGCCCATTCCTGCTCCAGTCTCTGCGTCTCATGTGCAGCCTGACCGATCTCCAGCTGTGTCTTCATCAGATCTCGATGAACTGCCTCGTGTTGTTCGAACGCTGTCACAAACGCTCTCCGTTGTCTATAGGATGCTGCCTCTTCCCCCATCTCAGCACTGGCGGTTTGACTTCCCATCGCTGGGCCCCGCCTCTCATCTTGGCTTTGGTGCTGCGGGCAGGGTGGACATGGGAAACTGGTGGGCTGTAGAAACTGTTCGTGTAGTATTCCATACCTGCTGTCGGTCTCAGTTCCAGCCATCCGGCCAGAGTGGACTTCGCGGGACCGCTGTAACAACGCCGCCCTCCTCAGTCTCTTTTTCTGTACCTTGGTTAAACTGCAGTCGCCTGCAATGGACACTCCAGCTTGAATCGGTTCTGGTTGGAGTAACACCGTTGTCACTGGTTCACTCCCCTGTATTGGAACCAAAGTCAACATTTCAAGTCCTTCTGTCGTACTGGTCACATGAGAGAAGTCCATATTCCACTGCAGAGGCTCTCGGCCTTCTCCCCCCAATGGCCTGATCACTAAGGCCCTTTTCCATATTGTTGTTGTTGTTATTCTATTGTTATTGCATCTAACGCTTCAGTTGTTCCTATCAAATGTTCCTCTAAGGTGAACTTCCTATGTTACTGTCATTCACTCCACCCTTTCAAACACTCCTGCAACACCGTTTGAAAAAACAAGTTTCTCTGTCTTTCACTATTTCTACTTACTTGGGTTAAAACACTCACACTGTCAAATTTTTACCGTGCAGACAAGGATTGATAACTGGCTTATCATTCATACTTATACCAAGGCTCATTACAGCCGTTTCCCTAGATGGTTATGGAAATCGGTTAGAGCTCCTGTCCAGCCGAGCACCTGTACAGAAAGAAAGCAAAAACATCCAGACTTAATACAGTGGCATTTCCCTATTATTTCCACTCTTCGTTATGCATTGGAAATGTCGGGCAACACTATACTAAAATATTTAGAGAGACACAGTGTGATCTGTTTGAAAATAACGATACAGCTTATCTTGTGTTTGTCCGTTCCTTCAACAGGAACACTGGAGGTTTCCAATCCCCTGTGTGTTCTCTCCACCTGATTTTCTGGGAAACATAAACATTAGTCCCATGCCTATCAATTTGTCTAATAATCCTGGTAAACCTGGTCTTTCATCCATTCCAATCTCTCTTTGCTTGATGAATCTGTTCATCCTAATCTTATTTCTTACTTTAAATGTCCGATTAGCGCATCGACTAAATGTATTATTCGCTTTTACTTCACTCCTCATTAGGGATGCTCGATATTGGCTTTTTTACCGATACCGATATTCCGATATTGTCCAACTCCAATTTCCGATACCGATACCGATACCGATATCAACCGATACCGATATATGCAGGGTTTCCCCCCCAAAAAACGGAATAATTTCAGGTAACTAATAATTTCACTGGATGCATTCAAAAGGCTTTCTAAATGTAAGCATTATCTGTGCAAAATATGATAATTAAAAAAGTCAAAATGAACATTTTAAACCAACATGCATACTTTTGACAATAAATAAAATAAGAATTGGTTCTTACTTGCTTGCCTGGGTAAATAAAGGTTAAATAAATGTTAAAAAAAAAAAAAAAAAAAAAAAATTGTTATTGTTTTTTTTTTTTTTTTTACCGATACCGATATTTTCCGATATCACATTTTACTGCCGATATCGGCCGATAATGTCGGTCGGCCGATAATATCGGACATCCCTACTCCTCATACAACATCAATTTCATTCACTCCTTACACACAACCATTACCCCCTCACAACACTAAAAATCTATTAGTGTTGTTACTGCTACCAACCACCAATCAGGGAAAACAATAAACTTTTTAGCACTTAGATCACTAAAACCCTGACCGTCACATAGCACAGCTGGCCACGTTAATAAATTCATGGACACCCGCACCATACCACCGCAATATTCACCAGTTCCCTGAATACACAAAGAACCGTCCGTCCTCAGCCCAAAGCGTTTTCCTCCAGTCGCGAATCCGAACGAAAACACCCAAGCTTCCCACAAGGAACATCACAAACCCAACCTACCACCACTTGCACCTAGACAGGCCAGCGCCCATCCGGTACCTACTTCACATACACAATAACAACGCAAGTCAAACAAACCCACAACCAAACGCCCACAACAAACGCCGCAATCTAGGGATGGAGAACCACAGGGAGAAATACAAGAGAGACAGAGGGGGGCGGAGGGAAAGAAAAAGGAGGGAGGGATACAGGGATACAGGGACTGAGGGGAGGAAGGGGGGGGGGGGGGGCTCACAATGCAACATTAACTACTTACCAAAACCGTCTATACTCAATCAGCAGATCACCCGTATTGCGTCCCGTCTACCCACAGGACTCCAAAACTATCACCATCATCCGCTGCCAACTTTAACTTAAATCAACCTTAACTTTAATCAGACTAAAAGAGTCCGCATGGAGACTTCAATGCATCCTTATGTATTCCTAACCTAGCAAGCAAGTAACACTATTTTAACACAACCTATACTCCAAGCCCATCATAAAGGCAACAACAAAACACCCTTTGCCCACCCGTCATCTCACAAAGTCAAGCTGGGAGACAGGGATGGAGCAGAGGGGGGCGGGGGGGGGGGGGGGGAGGGAGGGAGGGAGGGAGGGAGGGAGGGAGGGGAGAGGAAAGAAAGGGGGGGGAGGGAAGGAGGGAGGGAGAGGAGAGGAGGAGGAGAGGAGAGGAGAGGAGAGGGGGGGAGAGGGAAAGAGGGAGGAGAGGAGAGGAGAGGAGGGGAGAGGAGAGGAGGGGAGAGGAGAGGGAGAGGAGAGGAAGGAAAGGGGGGGGAGAGGAGGAGGAGGGAGAGGAGAGGAGAGGAGAGGAGAGGGAGGAGAGGAGAGGAGAGAGAGAGAGGAGAGGAGAGGAGAGGAGAGAGAGGAGAGGAGAGGAGAGGAGAGGAGAGGAGAGGAGAGGAGAGGAGGGGAGAGAGGGAGAGAGGGAGGAGAGAGGGAGGGGGGGTTTCTTGAGGGAGCCCACCAGGGCGAGAGATTGAGAGCACCCCGCACATTATACCAGGGGGACTTGTGGAAACAATAGGCTATAATGATTTCTAAGACAATATCGCCCCCTGCTGCCCTTTTTCGCACATCACCCCTATTGCACCACAGTACCCCCAGCATCCTGCAGGAGGCGCCCCCATCCCACTAACAATACGTGCGTCATTACGCAACCACACCTCCACAACGCCAGCCCACGTGCCCACTCAATTCTAACCCCAATTCCCAGAATTCCCTGTACCGAATCGTAGTCCGCCATTAAGGATGGCTTCCCGCGAGACGTCGCCACATGCTTAACGTCACGTTACACACACAAGGTCTCGCTGTCAGCCAAAATAGTATCACGCGATATTCCCCGAGACTCCCAGCATGCAACATTGTTAGCACAGGTAGCCTTAGCATGTTAGCATAGTTAGCTTAGCATTTTTAGCATAGTTTGCTGTCCACTGCTAACACCATTAGCTTAATACCGTTTGCCCCATTAGCTTAGCTCAATGTTGCTATCGCTCGATCAGCCTAGCACGGCTAGTTAGCTTAGCCTAGCCCCTTACAATAGCGTTCCTATACGGCCCACTATCCTGTTGATTTGAGCAGCACAACACATCGCGACGTTTTGCACAACCCAGTCATACTTTATAACATAATTTTAAATTTATTAAGCATTCGTTCATAAACCTTACAGTATCATTTTCTCGTTTGCACGCCCGTCCGGCCCCGGCCGGCTCCGTATTTTAAATCTAACGCTCCCGATCCAGCCCCGTATTCAAACCTAACGCACCCCCTCCAGGCCCCCACCAAGCAGATGCTCCTAGTGACGTCATCAGTGGTGGCCGCGATCTGCCATTTATCCCTCAAAGCAGAAGAAGAACCCTGCTTTCTTTGATCTTTACCACATTAAACCACGACCTCATTACCACTGATTTAAAAAAAATTCAAATAACGTGACACATCCTTTTGGTTCCATCTCACTCGCCATTCACTCAATTCATTCGATATCGCAACGCAGCGTCCCATACGGTATGTACGACGTTCTTGCGGACAGTGCTAGGTGTCCCCGCGGCCGGTACCCGTCCTAGAGTTATCATAATGATACAAAATACCGGCATCCACTCCATAACCTCTAGCAGACTCATTCACACACATCCTCTTTCATCACACAGTTACACTCATACTTCCATTCAGCAACATAATCATTCTTAGCACTGGTTAACCTTGTACATCATGCAGC
>NW_028173334.1:0-16353 GCF_963971535.1 Notolepis coatsorum | reverse complement strand
GGTGAGTACGTGATTGATTGATTGAATTGATTGAAAACTTTATTAACAGATTGCAGAACAGTACGGCTCAATACACACAATTGTTAAGGGGATCATGCAGACCAGAGAAAGACTTTCGTCTTGTTTACAGCAGGGTCCCCCATTTTAAATTCATCATAACATTAATGACATACATGCCATTCCATTCCAGAACATGCCCTCAGGTCGCTACAGGTCCATCCTAACCAGACACACACGTTTCACAAACAGTTTTTTCCCCACAGCAGTCCGAACACTGAACACCCTGGCCCGCCCCCCCTTTGCACAAACGGGCAAGCATCTGTCACCGACCGACACTGTTACCGTGACTGTCCTATATGTATTTATGTATATATGTTTTGACGTTTTTGATGTTTGATGTCTGTTTCATGTTTGATATAACCAGTGCTCAACATCTGTACCGAAATCAATTACCACCAACCATCGTTGTGTGGCATTAAAGTATCTTGTATCTTGTATCTTGTATACATGACATATACAGATATATATCTTGACATTTCTGACATACAGGTATACAGTACTGTTACATTTGTGACATACAAGATATGCAAATATACAGCACTGTTATCCTAAAGGAACATCCTAACAGAAAATATATCCATACGGGGGGAAGGAAACTGTACATTAGGAGGGGCGGGGGGGGGGGGGGGGGGGGGGGGGGGTATGTGGGTTGGGGGGTGGGGGTGGGTTTGTACATTTACTGTTGCATTTGATCTGAGAATCCTCAATAATAGAATAGAATAGAATAGAAATACTTTTATTGTCCCGTGGGAAATTAGACACTGCAAATCGCTCAACATTTAAACATTTAGACAGGACAAATTAGAATAATAACACAAATCAAATCAAGTTGCCTAGGATAAGAGTAGAGTAAAATAAAATAGGATAAAATGAAATGAAATGATATATACAGAAATAAATACAGTAAGAATATACTGAGCATACTGAGCATGGGGTAAACAATTTGGTTATAATTATAATTTAAATCTAAATCTAACTAAATGAAATATGAAATATATATTCCAGTATTCAGTTTAACTAGGTGCAGTATGCTTTAGGTAGTGTATTGACCTCCTTGGGTTCCAATAAGACTTAGATCAATGTCTGGCAGCCGTCGCTGCCCCCTGTTGTGGAGCCTGGAGGCCGCTAGTCGCGTCCTCCTGCCACTAATGAGCTGCCGCTCTGTGCTCAGTGATGCAGTGAGGCACAGTGATGCATTATATAGTCTGATGGCTGTTGGAATGAAGGACTTCCTGTGCCGTTCAGTGCTGCATTTGGGTAGTGTGAGCCTAGCACTGAACATGAAACATGAACATGAACATGAAACATAATGGAAGGTAGGATTCATCTTTCAGAGTTTTATTCAAACGTGAACAAGCAAAACTACAAACAGGAAAATTAATACGTTGTAACGTAAAAATAAACTTTGCAACGGGCAGAATCTACTGCAGCGTGGAGACGCCGAGACATTCTGCCCAGAACAGAGAGTAGTAGTAAGACAGTAACTGTGAGGTTTTGTCCGCTGCTCACCTACTCTCTCTGTTCCTTTAAGCCTACTGTTAAGGAATTCCCTTCTCACTCACCTCACTAGCCCCCACCCTCGCGTTCGTTACTCTCGTTTGCTCTCAGCAGCCACACCCTTGTACTACCTGTCATTATGTGTTTGATTGGTCTGGTGCCGAACTCTCACTTCTAGTTCGATTATCAATTACCTCCCGCACCTGATGTGTATTCTAATTAGTTCCCCTGTGGGCTTTAAGTACCTGGCTCTTCCCCTCTGTTCCTCGTGGGGTCGTGCCGTAACATGCCGTTTCATTCGGTATCATATTCTCTATCACCAGGACTCCTTCGGGAGGTCCTCTGTCTGTTTATGCTGTTTTCATCTCCGGCGTGACATGCGCTCCAGCCTTCGCCTCCTGTCGCCGTTGCCTGAGGTAGACACTGGACTGCGCTCTCTAGACTTCCACGGGAGGCTTCCCAGTGTTCCACTTCAGACCCCCGCGCAGCAGACGTCCTGACGCTCATCCAGACCTCCGCGCAGCTTCCAACCAGGCGCGCATCCAGACCTCGATGCAGCTGATGCGCTCTTCACTCCAGGCGCGCATCCAGACCTCCACGGAGCAGATGCGCACCATCCAGACCTCCGAGCCTGGCACGCTCTTCCGCGCAGACGCACTCCAGATGCGTCCTCTGTACCGGCGCGCACTCCAAGCAGTCGCGCACCACTCTGACCTCCGCTTGGACAACCGGTTCCCCGGTGGCGACGCTCTCGCCCCGTTCTGTTCCAACGCTCTTTACGCACAACGCCTGGGTGAGTTTTTTATGACTGTCTTTGATCCAATTCCGTTTTTCGTGTGTTTATAAAACACTGAAGATTTCCAGCTTTTTATTAGACAGTCACTCACCCAGCGTTTTAGCCTTTTTTGGATTGTTTTCATTGGGATAATATTTTGGCCTTTACATCGCCTCACTGTGTGTTTTCACACCGAAGATATTTATCACGTGGTTTTGTGTTTGGGACGTTGACTCACTGTGTGTTTACACACCGAAGATATTCATCACGTGGATTTGTGTTTGGGACGTTTACTCACAGTGTGTATATACACCGAAGATTCTCTCACTTGGATAACTCTGTTTTTGGTTACAAGTCACCTCTCCTGTCACCTGCTCTGTTCCAACTGCACTGAGTTAACCCACTCCCTCTCTCCCTCTCGGCCCCGTTTACCCACCTCGGAGATCTGCCGAGAGAAGTCTGCAGAGCGGCTCTGATGTTCCCACCTGCTTCCCCAGTCTACCATCCCGGGAGAAGCTGCAGAGCAGCAACTTCATTAATGCTTTTTCCTAGGCCTTACCCTGTTTTCTCTGTCCCAGTATGCAGCTCCAGCCCTCGCCCTGTTCCAAGGCCTTACCCTGTTTTTCCCTAGTCCTCCTAGTCCTCCCTATCTAGTCCTCCCAGTCCTCCCACTCCCCAGCCCGCCTCCGTGGGTCTCTGTTCCCTGTTTTCCCCACTCTAGTCCTCCCAGTCCTCCCTGTCCCCAGCCCGCCTCCGCGGGCCTCTGTCCCTGTCTCCCCTCTCTAGTCCTCCTAGTCCTCCCTGTCCAGTTCCTCCTAGTTCCTCCCTGTTCCTGCCTTGTCCCTTGCCCCGGCCCTGTTTCCTTTAGCCTTCCCTTTGCCTTCCCCTTAGCCAGCTCGCCTCTTAAAGGCACTGGGCCTTTCCCTTTTCTTGTTTCTCCAGTATTGGTGTTCTCCCTTAAAGGGACAGTGCCTTTTTTTCTGATTGTTTTCAATAAATACCCGTTCTTGGCTTACTCTCATACCTGTCTTGTGTTGTGCGATTGGGGTCGGTTACAAACCATAACAGTAACAGAGGAAAAAAGACTAAACAAGGACACGGTTACATGTTATAGACTTAAAAGATCTGCCGTTCCGTGAAGTCTCCGCGTTGTCTCTTTAGTTGGTGATGATGAGGGTGAGGATGAGGATGGTCATCCGCCCTACACTGTTTCACACCGTTAATGCACCCGGACGGAAGAATGCACTGGAAACGTGGTCTCTTTATCACCATAGGATGTTTATTTCCATAAAAATAGCATCTCGTACAAAATGAGTCGTTGGTGGTATAAGAAACTAGATTAATACATTCTATCTCTGTCTGTGGTGGTCCTGCGGCCTATCTGTTAGCCGAAGCCTGTTCTGTTCTATGTAAATGTAAATGTCTCTACAGTCCGTTAGACTAATATTTATATAGATATTGTTTGATTTGATTTTATTTTATTGGTGGATTAAAAACACACAACAAGGATCCAAAGGATAACATGACAAAAACACGACAATAAGACAAAACACATACATTTAAAACATTAGAAGACTAACCTATAGCTAAAAATTGTATACCCCACAATAACTAAAAACTGATTGGAAACCCATTAAAACTATAGGGGGCTATTCCTCTATTCTGTCCATGAGCCACTTCCTGACACTTCTCTTGAAGCTGTGGAGGCTCGAGCTCTGCTGGATGGGGAGAGGCAGCTTGTTCCAACCCTGGGCTCCAGAGAAAGTAAGGGAGCACTGGCCCAGTTTGAATCGGAAAGAAGCAGGCTTCAGGTTTGCTATGCTTGCTCTAGTTCTGTGGTTGTGGGATTCGTTGACCGGGGTGAAGTAGTTCTGGAGGTATCTAGGGGACCTTTGGTTTATAATATTGTGCACTAGGTTGAGTCTGAGCTGGGTAACTCTGGCCTCCACAGGAAGCCAGTTTAGCTCCTGAAAGTGACTCCTCCCTATGTGGGTGCGAGGGCCAAGACCCATTACCACCTGTGGGAGCAGGGAGGTGTAGGTCATTTTGTCAATGGTGTTTGTGGGTGTGTCTGTCTGGAGGTGTGGGAAGTAGGGTAATTAATATCACCTGTGCCTGGGAACCACTCAGTGTTGTTTGTGACAGAGAGAGGGTGAGGCAGGGTGCCTATATTTCTGTTGACCGCATTACGTTACCCAGTTACCATCGAAATCATATAACTATAACATCTGCAAGAGCATGTAACCGAAGGCTGAAATAAACACCCTTGAATTGCAGCTACGGACTCAGGCTCATTCATTGGACTCGCGTGTCGGACAGATATCCCTGCCCAAGCCCTCTCAGCGGCTTTTTACTTGTCACTTTAAAATAGTTGCGTTACATTGTCAACAGAAAGGCTATATGGATCCCATAATAGCGCTTCGCTGGACTTGCGCATAGAACGATGGACCACTCAGCCACGTTGGATGTAAACCGTGAGTAAAGGAAAACACACAATGGAATGAATGACAGCACGGCAGCGCACGGCAGCGCAACAGGTCAGTCATTCATACTGTGTTTATGGAATAAAGTGGATCGCTCGTTTATGCACATCAAGTGGCGGATGTGGATAATGGATTATTGACGCATTTATTTCTGTTGCTCGACTACTCAGTCAATATTTGATTGCTTTCATGAATGGAAAGTAGAAAAGCTGGATGTCAACATGAGCAAATCAAATGTCGGGGAATTAAATGCTGGTTCAAATGTCGGTGAATTAAATGCTGGTGCAGATGCACGTGAATTAAATGCAGGTTCAGATGCACGTGAATTAAATGCTGGTTCAGATGCACGTGAATTAAATGCTGGTTCAGATGCACGTGAATTAAATGCTGGTTCAGATGCACGTGAATTAAATGCTGGTTCGGATGCACGTGAATTAAATGCAGGATCAAATATCATTGGAGCTGATGATGCAGTTGTTAAAAGAAAACGGAAATTCACTTAAAAGGCCTTGGTGAATGAAATTGATAAACGTCAGACAGCCCGCCATGCAAAAGTGAATAAAATAAAGGGTGTCATCGCTGCTTTGAAGGAGCTCATGGTGAATGATGATAATGCTCTACAGGTGCAAACTCAGCTGGCTGTTTTGATACAGTTGCATGACGACACAATTTCACTGCATAATTCACTCATGACTTTGGTATCTCAGGAGGAGCAGCATAAGCAAAATGCATGGTTTGCAAGCATCAACCAATATAACAAAGGATTTATAGAGGATGTGAAACAATGGCTCTCTGAAAATGACAGACTGGCCTCAAAACATGCAACACGGGACATGGAAACTCATGACGAAGAGTTTAAAGATCCTCCAGGCTTGGGGTTGGATGAGCTACAGCTTAACAAAATGTCCTCAGACATGGAGCAGGATGTCTTGTCTGAAAAAATGCAGGATGGAATTCTGTCAAGTGACAGCATCTCAAATGTTGGAGAAAGAGGACATGGTTCACAATCTAGGTCCTCCATGATTTCAAGGGCCTCTACGTCTTCCAGTTTCAAAGCAGAAGCCAAAATGGCTGCTCTCCTTACGCGTCAACGGTTGCTTAAGCACAAACAGGATCTGGATCAGCAGGAGGAGGAAATAAGGAAAAGGAAAGAGCAATTTGAACTTGAAGTGGAGATAGCAGCCTCACAGGCTATGCTGGATGTATTTAAAACCTCAAGAAGCAATGTGAGTGAGAACACATCTGCCTGCAAACATGATGACAGTAATAATGAAGTTACCGTACAAGCTAAGAGACAAATGGAGGACAGTGGCTTGTGATATTCAAGAGAGACGTCATAATAGAGCTACTTTTCCTGACATTGTGGACTTCATTGAGCGCCAGGTGAAAATTATAGCTGATCCTGTATTTGGTAATATACAGGATACTCCAACCACAGTGCGAAGCAAAGACGGCAGCAAAGACAGCCAACAGCGTCAATACAACAGAGGAAGTAGTTTTGCAACTACAGTCACTTCCGTGGAGGGAAAGGACTATACGAAAAGGGAAGGAGGCTCACTGGATGAAAAGACCTGCCTGTGTTGCGAGGGTGAACATGCACTGGAGTTGTGCCCGCTACTGGCGAAGAGGGCACACGAGGACAAGATTACATTCCTGAGAGAGCACAGAATCTGTTTTGGCTGTTTGTGCAGAGGACACATAAGTAAGGACTGCAGGAGGCGACTGTCATGTAAAGTATGTGGATCTAGACATCCTAGCATCCTTCATATTTACCAGAAGGACAAGGAGGCAGAGAGAAAAGGAGCAGTGGCAGCTGATACCGACATGGCAGTGGGAAGTACTCTGGTAGCGGTGCAAACTAGTGGTCTCACTGGGGCCGGTGAGCAGGACTGCAAACTATCCATAGTGCCAGTCAAGGTCAAGTCTAAAAGGGGCCATACTATTGTGGAGACGTATGCCTTTTTTGACCCAGGGAGCTCAGGATCATTCTGCACAACAAACCTGATGGATAGACTGAATATTTCAGGAAGAGCAACTGAAATTCTCTTACGTACAATGGGCCAGGAAAAGGTTGTGGGATGTTGCATTGTGTCAGACCTGGAGGTAGCGGGCCTGGACAGTGGCCTCTACTGTGACTTGCCAGACGTCTTTACACAGAAGAAAATGCCTGTCAGCAGGAGCAATATACCACGGCAGCAGGAGTTGTACAGATGGCCATACTTGCATGGGGTACATCTACCTGAAATTGATGGAGAAGTTGAGCTTTTGATTGGCTTGAATGTACCTAGAGCTCTGGAGCCAGTAAAGGTCATTCCAAGTGAGGATGGAGGGCCGTATGCTGTTCAGACCATGTTGGGATGGACTGTTAATGGGCCACTGTCTGGAGGAGAAGACTGTGAACAACCTAGCATCACTGCTAATCATATCTCAGTGGTGAAGTTGGATGAACTGTGGAAGCAGCAGTTTCTGATGCTACCAGAGGAACACTGGCCTACAAACCCGGATGGTGTGAGAGAGCTATCAGAACAAGATGATCCAGAGGTCAAACCAAGCATCTTGGCTAATGCCGTTTGTGCCGAAGAAGAGGTTGACTCAGTGTCGCAGTTGATCAATCGTACCTCATGCTGGAATCGTCTGAGAAGAACAATGGGTTGGATCCTAAGATTCAAGGAGAGACTATTACGTCTCTGGAAGAAGAGAAAAGAGGTCAATACGTTGCTGTCTCACTCAAAGTCAAATGAGCAAGAACGTATTCTGAAGAAAGAGCTGCAGAGTGTTAAAGATTCATTCTCTGTGTCGCTTACAGTGGAAGAAATACAGAAGGCTGAGCTTGAAATAATTCGATCTTGCCAAAGGAAACGATTCCCAGAGGAGATTTCCGGCCTACAAAAGAGTCAGAATGTGAAACGAACAAGCCACATATACAGACTGAATCCGGTGCTATCCGATGATGGTGTCTTGAGAGTCGGTGGCAGGCTCGGTAGGGCAGCGATGCCTGAAGAATCAAAGCATCCAATCATACTGGCCAAAGATCTACACGTCTCAGACATCATTCTAAGGCATGTTCATAAAGAAGTCGGCCACAGTGGCAGAACGTACATGTTGGCGAGGCTACGCCAGAAATACTGGATTACTGGGGCCGGTGTGGCTATAAGAAAGATCTTGGCAAGATGTGTTGTGTGCCGACGGGTACAGGGAGGACCGGGCAGCCAGCTGATGGCAGATTTGCCACGCAACAGGATATCTCCAGATGAACCACCGTTCACTTCAGTGGGAGTAGACTGCTTTGGTCCTTTTGATGTCAAACGTGGAAGATCTCAAGTGAAAAGATATGGAGTGATATTCACCTGCTTAGCGTTAAGAGCTGTGCACATCGAAGTAGCAGCGTCAATGGACACGGCTTCCTTCATCAACGCATTACGTCGTTTTATAGCAAGACGAGGGCAAGTCAAAGAACTCTGCTCAGACAATGGTACAAACTTTGTCGGTGCTGACCGAGAGTTGAAAAGATCTATAGAACAATGGAATCAGTCTCAGATCCACGAGGAACTTTTACAGAGAGGTATTAAATGGAAGTTTAATCCTCCAACTGGATCCCACCATGGAGGAGCATGGGAGAGACTAATTCACTCCATCAGGAAAGTTCTTAACTCTACTTTAAGAGTACAAACTCTGGATGATGACGGTCTTCACACAGTGCTATGTGAAATTGAAGCTATTCTTAATGGCAGACCAATAACAAAGACATCCACAGATCCTAATGACCTAGAGGCACTGACGCCAAACCATCTTCTTCTCCTCAAAGGTCAACCATCTTTTCCACCTGGTCAATTCCAAAAGGAGGACTTGTATGCCGTTTGCAGATGGAAGCAAGTGCAGTATATGGCTGATTTGTTTTGGAAAGGATGGACAAGGGAGTACCTACCACAGCTTCAAGAACGCCAGAAGTGGAACAGAGTCAAGCGCAACTTCATGTCTGGAGACATCATACTCATCGTGGATGACTCTGCACCCCGCAACTCTTGGATCACGGGGAGAGTTGTTGAGGCTGTTTAAGATAAGAAAGGACTCGTTCGGCGAGTGAAGATCAAGACCAGGACAAGCTGTCTGGACAGGCCTGTCACAAAGATTTGTCTCCTTCAGGAGGCTGACCAGACCTGACCTGACGTGACTTGACTTGGGGCTTGGACATGGCATTCAGTGTGGTAGTACTAAGATCACACTGTCTAGGTTTAGAAGGTCCTAGGATCTCTGGTCTAGGGACACTTGACATATTCAACGGCATTGACATTGAACTTTTTTCTTGTTTTCAAGAACAGACATTGGACCGCTCATCTTGGTTGCGGTTTTGTTTGCACATGTTACACATTGGGTTTTTCTGCTGTAATTATTATGTAGTAATAATTAGGGGCCGGTGTGTGGGAGCAGGGAGGTGTAGGTCATGTTGTCAATGGTGGTGGTGGGTGTGTCTGTCTGGAGGTGTGGGAAGTAGGGTAATTAATATCACCTGTGCCTGGGAACCACTCAGTGTTGTTTGTTACAGAGAGAGGGTGAGGCAGGGTGCCTATATTTCTGTTGACCGCATTACGTTACCCAGTTACCATCGAAATCATATAACTATAACATCTGCAAGAGCATGTAACCGAAGGCTGAAATAAACACCCTTGAATTGCAGCTACGGACTCAGGCTCATTCATTGGACTCGCGTGTCGGACAGATCTCCCTGCCCAAGCCCTCTCAGCGGCTTTTTACTTGTCACTTTAAAATAGTCGCGTTACACCACCCTTACCAGCTTATTTTGGGAAACCTGAAGCTTCTTTTTTATGGTCACAGTCAGGCCCTTGAACCACGACACGCTACCATAGTCAAAGTGGCAGAGTACTAGGCTATTTGCTAGTAGCCTGAGGCTATCTCTGCCAAGGATGTTGGCTTTCCTAGCTAGGTACCTGGTGCGGGCGTTGACTTTGCCCAGTACTTGGGAGGCCATAGCCTCCCCGTCTAGGCTCCCGTCTATCATACAGCCTAGATACTTCGTTTTTTTTTGCTGTTTTAGGGTTACAGCTCCTAACTGGATGTTAAACTCCCGTGCTTTCCTGAGCTTGGGCTTGGAGCCTAATAGTACTGCCTCTGTCTTACCTAGGTGAAGAGAAAGCCTGTTGTCCGAAAGCCAACTGCTGACCCCTGCAAGTTCTTCACCTAGTTCAAGTTCTTTAATAGTTGTCATACAGAAGTACAGAATACTTTCATACAAAATGCTTCTTACTGTTACGCTCCAGAGACTGTGCTAGACAAGATAGTATCAAATAACATAATAACATAATATAGCATGAATTTAGAAGAAGAAAATGAGGTCACAGTGTTCGGTATAGACATATGTACAATGTTCTGAGTTACCATATAATATACAATACACAATACTATGCAGTGTACTAATGTACAGTACTATCTAGTGCAAAGCAGAAATGGGATGAGGTACAATTTTAGGTACAATTTACAGTAAGGTGTACGAGTTGTAGTGCAATCCTTCATCCATAAATATAAAGTGTGGGGAGTGGGTGCTACAGTGTGTTTGTTTAAAGTGGGTGTGTGCTATAAAGTGTGTGGAGTGGGTGCTACAGTGTGTTTGTTTAAAGTGGGTGTGTGCGTGTGGATGTGTGTGCTATGTGCGTTTGGTGGTTGTTGTTGTGTAGTGTTCATTCATTGTTCGTTTAGCAGCCTGATGGCCTGGGGATAGAAGCTACTTCTGAGTCTTTCTGTGCTCGCCTTGAGACTCCTGTATCGCTTGCCTGACCGCAGCAGTTCGAAGAGGCAGTTGTTCGGGTGACTGGAGTCTTTAATGATTCTCTTAGCCTTGCCCTTGCAACGCTTGTAGTAAATGTTCTGGAGGGTGGGGAGCCCCCCTCCAATTGTGCGTTCGGCTGAACGTGTCACTCTTTGTAGTCTGCTTTGGTCTTTTGCAGTGCTATTCCCAAACCAGGAGGTGATGTTGCCGGTCAAGATGCTCTCTATTGTACATGAGTAGAAGTTCTTAAGGATCTTCTGGCTGACTTGGAACTTCCTTAGGCGCCTGAGGAAGTAGAGGCGTTGTCGTGCCTTCTTCACCACACTGTTAATGTGTGTGGTCCATGTCAAGTCCTCGGATATGTAGGCTCCGAGGTACTTGAAGCTGTTGACTCTCTCAACCGGTGCCCCGTCGATGCTGAGGGGGCTGTAGTCCTTGACCCCCGACCTCCTGAAGTCCACAATCATCTCCTTTGTTTTGCTGACGTTCAGGGAGAGGCTGTTTTCCTGGCACCATCCCGCCAGGACCTTGACCTCTTCCAGGTAGGCCCTCTCGTCGTTGGCAGAGATCAGGCCCACCACCACTGTGTCGTCAGCAAATTTGACGATTGTATTGCATCTGTTCTAGTGTGTTCTGATCCTTGTGTGAGACTAGCAGGGCTGAGTCGTCTGCAAATAAAAACAAGTTACATGAGCATGCAGTTACAAAAAAGGAGCGGTCCTAGCACGCTTCCTTGTGGGACCCCACATACAATGGGCTTGGCCTCTGACATAGTGCCACTGACCTCAACCCACTGGACCCTATCAGAAAGGTAGGAAGAGAACCATCTGACCACTGCCTCAGACATACCCAAGGCCTTAAGCTTGGAGAGCAGTAGGTCATGGTTCACTGTGTCGAAAGCCTTCTGTAGGGCTAGAAGAACTAGCCCACACAGCTTACCTGAATATATCTCCCTCCTGATACTGTCTGTAAGATAAAGAAGACATGTTTCAGTAGAGTAGGACTTCCTAAAGCCGGATTGGAGGTCGTACAGGAGGTCATGGCTGCTTGCATATTCCTGGACTTGTTCATGGACTATCTTCTCTAGGACTTTGGATAACACACTTAAAATTGAGACTGGTCTATAATTGCTGGGGTCAGATTTTCTCCCTTTTTTATATATAGGGATGACTTTGGCATTCTTGAAGTCGGTGGGTACCTTGCCTAGGTCCAGGGAGAGGTTAATAATATGGGTTACTGATGGAGCTATAACTCCGGCTGCATCCCTCAGAAACCTGACACTGATGCCATCTACACCTGTGGCCTTCATGATTTTAAGCTCACCCAGCATCGCAGCCACTTTGACTACTGACACCTTGCTTAAGGAGAACGAGTTTGCCTTAACCCCTCGTTGGCTATAGTAGTTGGAAACAAAGTCATCACCAAACTGCTCTGTCTTGGGAGGTAGGTTACATTACATACATGTTGTTATAACCATATGAAAACCAGTGATATCTTTCATGGTATATATAGTATACATATGGGCGACAGTGGCTCAGGAGGTAGAGCGGTTCGATTCCCGCTCCTCCCGGGCAGCGTGTGGAAGTGTCCTTGAGCAAGACGTGCGGTCACCTCCACTGTCGGTGTGTGAATGTGTGAACATGAGGAACGAAATTGTAAAGCACTTTGGATTAAACCTGCTATATAAATGTACCATTTAGCATAACATTTTTTTCTATATTATCACCGACATTCAAGGATCCTTTTGGGAGCAGTTATAATAAAGTTAGGGCTTAAGAGGTTATAATAAACTTAAAATGAAAGTGCCAGAATGAACAGATGTGTTTTGAGACGGGAAACTAAGGTGGGGAGGTTGTCTATTGCACGGATGTCTTGTGGGGGAGTTCCAGAGGCGGGGGCACAGCGGGAGAAGGCTCTGGATCCCATGGTAGTCAGACGGGAAGGGGGAGTGACAAGTTGGAAGAAAGAGGAGGATCTGAGCGACCGAGGGGGAGTGTAGGACACGTTCTGTGAGATAAGGAGGGCCTTGTAGTATACTTTGTAGTCAGTGTGTGACTTAACAGGCAGCCAGTGGAGTTGATCTAATTCTATTGCCTATATTTATGTCTTTCTACTTTTAGCCTGACCATACCTGTACCCTCCCCTCCCCCGTGCTGATATGACGCCTGCATTTCCCCAAGGGGATCAATAAAGGAATATCTTATCTTATTTTAGCTGGTGGACACATGGCAGGGGAGGGGGGGGAGGGGGTCTCAAAGGGACTGGAAAAGAGAAAAAAGAACAGGAATGAATCCCCGAGGACTTGTCATCATCACTACCGCAGTCCCACAGCGACATCGTACAGCTATGTGGGATACTATGTGAGATCGGGTGTAAACCCATCAAAGTGTCACAGGCACAAAGAGACGCATAATTGCGACGTTAAACACACTGTGAAATAACATTCAGTTCTTGCGGTTTGACGTGTGTTTCGGAGTGAAACTCTGAGCGTGGTGGGATCTAAAGCTCCCGGGCGGCTGAATCCTACTAAGGCTTATGAGACCACTTATCGATTTATCGATAATTATCGATAACTGCGTGAAATCGATAAGTGGCATCACTTATCGATTTTTTTTGCATGTGTAAAAAACTATTATAATAATTTATGTATATTGTGACGAGCCTTGTGGTGTTTAGGCTCGACACGGACCAAAACAAACAACTCCAATGTCCACACAAGCACAATTTCAATAAACAGTGATATTTATTGATCAACAGTGCAGGTCCGGCAATAGACTATTCAAATTACAGTCCAGGGTCAAAACACGTTCCAGGCTCTCGTACAAAAAGGGAATGTTCAATACTCAGGGTTTGTCGTCCGGTCCAGGGTCAGTTTCACAGGGGGGTATCTCAGCCAGTCCAGGGTCCAGTACCACGAACACCTTCTCGCTCTAACCTCTCCTTCCAACTACCTCTCACCTCACAAACTCTGTATAACACACTCTCTCCACGATCTCTGCTCCTTCCTCACCTCCACTCACCTCTTCTCTGTCTCTCCTAGGGCTTTATGCCATGTGTGTCTTGTGCGAGTGTGTGTGTGGGATGTGGGTGATCACGTGGTGCACAGGTGTATGTCATCAGTCCTAATCAGCTCCCTAATTAGCTCTCCTCTGCCTGTGACGATAGTGTCTCCCTTCCTCCACGTAACCACGTAGCTGTCAAAGCTCCATCAATCGACAAATTCAGTTATGTGAATATAAAGGGATATAAATTAATATAAAGGGTTTCCAATAGGGCGGCCAGGTGGCGCAGCGGACTAAGCATCTGCCCACCACCGCAGAGACAGTGGGATAGAATCCAGCTGTGGTGCCTCCGGCTTGACCGACCGTCCATACTGACACAATTGGCCGTGTCAGCGGGTGGGAAACCCGGTGAGGGTGGGTCCTGGTCGTTGTAAACAGCGACTCCTACAGGTCGGTCGGGGCGCCTGCACAGCAAGGGAAGGATCTGGGGGAGGTAGTGTGACCTTCCACACGTTACACTCTCCCAGTGAGAGTCCGCGCTGCCAGGTGAAAAGAAGCGGTGGGCTGGCTACACATGTGTCGGAGGAAGCATGTGATAGTCTCCGCCCTCCCAGACCGACGGTAGGGGGTAGAGCGCGCAACGACCAGGACGGGGATTGGGAATTGGCATAACGACTAACATTGGGATGGGAGAAAAACGGAAAAAGGAGGAAAAAGATAATAAAATAAAATTAATAAATAAAGGGTTTCCACTGATCAATGTAAAGATAATTTAGTACATAAATGATGATATATGATATGATATCTGCCACAATATATACCTGCTACCTGCTACCTGGCTGCTCCTGCTGACCTGCCACTGAACTCCTGGCTGGTTCTCAAAGAATGTCTGGAGGACTGCAGTCACATAGACACATGAAGAGCTAATGTATCTCCCCTACACACACACACACACACACACACACACACACACACACACACACACACACACACACACACACACACACACACACACGACACACAACACACTTATACATCTGCAAGCACGTACAGACATGATTCACGGAGACATACACTCACACATCAACACATGTATGAACACACACACACACACATGTCCACAGAGAGACAGACAGACGCACCCCCCCCCCCCCCACACACACACACACACACACGCACGCACACTTGGCACAGTGCCCTGTCTGTAAGTTGGGCGCACAGTTCAGTTACACACCACGTAATAGACAATAGACATCAGTAGACATGATTAGCGCTGCGGCTAATGCCATGATATCTAGATGAGGATAATGTTCATCTGCGCGCGCGCACGTGTGTGTGTGTGTGTGTGTGTGTGTGTGTGTGTGTGTGTGTGTGTGTGTGTGTGTGTGTGTGTGTGTGTGTGTGTGTGTGTGTGTGTGTGTGTGTGTGTGTGTGTGTGTGTGTGTGTGTGTGTGTGTGTGTGTGTGTGTGCGCTTATCTATGAATGTATCTATTTGTGTATTATGTCTGGGTGTGTGTGTCTGTGTGTGTATTTCTGTGCTGAAGTATGTATGTACAGTATGTTTGTATGTATGGGGCGTGGCTGCATGTATCTGTGACTGTGTGTGTGTGTGTGTGTGTGTGTGTGTGTGTCTTTGTGTGTTTGTGTGTGTTCCACCTTGCCACTGTGTGTGGATGAAAGCAGAGAGTGTGCCAATCAGGGGACAATAGCGGGGGATCTGAGATGGCATGCTGTTGAAACCCAGATGGTAGGGACAGGTAATTCCACCCCCGCTCCTGAGACACACATGGTCTGGCCCGTTTCCAACCAGGCATCTAGAGGCCTGCAGACACCTTCATCTGCTCAAGTACTCGTTCTCCTTCCTTCCTTCCTTCCTTCCTTCCTTATTTCCTTCCTTCCTTCTTTCCTTCCTTCCTAGTGCCCTTCCTTCCCTCCTTCCTTCCTCCCTTCCTCCCTTCCTTCCTTCCTCCCTTCCTTCCTTCTTTCCTTCTTTCCTTCCTTCCTTCCTTCCTTCCATCCTTCCTTCCTTCCTTCCTTCCTTCCTTCCTTCCTTCCTTCCTTCCTTCCTTCCTTCCTTCCTTCCTTCCTTCCTTCCTTCCTTCTTCCTTCCTTCCTAGTGCCCTTCCTTCCTTCCTTCCTTCCTTCCTTCCTTCCTTCCTTCCTTCCTTCCTTCCTTCCTTCCTTCCTTCCTTCCTTCCTTCCTTCCTTCCTTCCTCCCTTCCTTCAGTATTTCCTTCCTTCCTTCCTTCCTTCCTTCCTTCCTTCCTTCCTTCCTTCCTTCCTTCCTTCCTTCCTTCCTTCCTTCCTTCCTTCCTTCCTTCCTAGTGCCCTTCCTTCCTTCCTTCCTTCCTTCCTTCCTTCCTTCCTTCCTTCCTTCCTTCCTTCCTTCCTTCCTTCCTTCCTTCCTTCCTTCCTTCCTTCCTTCCTTCCTTCCTTCCTTCCTTCCTTGGTAAATGGCTGCTTTTTTATATAGCGCTTTTATCCAAAGCGCTTTACAATTAGTTACTTACATATTACCCATTCACACACCGACGGCGGAAGCAACCATGCAAGGTGCCAACCTGCTCATCGGGAGCAATTAGGGGTTAAGTGTCTTGCTCAAGGACACAACGACATGCTGCCCAGGAGGAGCGGGAATCGAACCGCGGAACCTCCGGATTGCCAGACGACTGCTCTACCTCCTGAGCCACTGTCCTTCCTTCCTTCCTTCCTCCCTTCCTTCAGTATTTCCTTCGTTCCTTTTTTCCTTCCTT
>NW_028173335.1:0-50500 GCF_963971535.1 Notolepis coatsorum | reverse complement strand
TCCTCATGAAGACACAGACTATTATACCCTCATGAAGACACAGACTATATATCCTCATGAAGACACAGACTATATACCCTCATGAAGACACAGACTATATACCCTCATGAAGACACAGACTATATACCCTCATGAAGACAGACTATATACCCTCATGAAGACACAGACTATATACCCTCATGAAGACAGACTATATACCCTCATGAAGACACAGACTATATACCCTCATGAAGACAGACTATATACCCTCATGAAGACACAGACTATATACCCTCATGAAGACATACTATATACCCTCATGAAGACAGACTATATACCCTCATGAAGACACAGACGATATACCCTCATGAAGACAGACTATATACCCTCATGAAGACAGACTATATACCCTCATGAAGAAATACTATATACCCTCATGAAGACACAGACTATATACCCTCATGAAGACAGACTATATACCCTCATGAAGACACAGACTATATACCTTCATGAAGACACAGACTATATACCCTCATGAAGACACAGACTATATACCCTCATGAAGACACAGACTATATACCCTCATGAAGACAGACTATATACCCTCATGAAGACACAGACTATATACCCTCATGAAGACAGACTATATACCCTCATGAAGACACAGACTATATACCTTCATGAAGACACAGCCTATATACCCTCATGAAGACACAGACTATATACCTTCATGAAGACAGACTATATACCCTCATGAAGACACAGACTATATACCTTCATGAAGACACAGACTATATACCCTCATGAAGACACAGCCTATATACCCTCATGAAGACAGACTATATACCCTCATGAAGACAGACTATATACCCTCATGAAGACACAGACTATATACCCTCATGAAGACACATACTATATACCCTCATGAAGACACAGACTATATACCCTCATGAAGACACAGACTATATACCCTCATGAAGACACATACTATATACCCTCATGAAGACACAGACTATATACCCTCATGAAGACACAGACTATATACCCTCATGAAGACAGACTATATACCCTCATGAAGACAGACTATATACCCTCATGAAGACACAGACTATATACCCTCATGAAGACAGACTATATACCCTCATGAAGACAGACTATATACCCTCATGAAGACAGACTATATACCCTCATGAAGACAGACTATATACCCTCATGAAGACACAGACTATATACCCTCATGAAGACACATACTATATACCCTCATGAAGACACAGACTATATACCCTCATGAAGACAGACTATATACCCTCATGAAGACACAGACTATATACCCTCATGAAGACACAGACTATATACCCTCATGAAGACACAGACTATATACCCTCATGAAGACACAGACTATATACCCTCATGAAGACAGACTATATACCCTCATGAAGACACATACTATATACCCTCATGAAGACACATACTATATACCCTCATGAAGACACAGACTATATACCCTCATGAAGACACAGACTATATACCCTCATGAAGACAGACTATATACCCTCATGAAGACAGACTATATACCCTCATGAAGACACAGACTATATACCCTCATGAAGACAGACTATATACCCTCATGAAGACAGACTATATACCCTCATGAAGACAGACTATATACCCTCATGAAGACAGACTATATACCCTCATGAAGACACAGACTATATACCCTCATGAAGACACATACTATATACCCTCATGAAGACACAGACTATATACCCTCATGAAGACAGACTATATACCCTCATGAAGACACAGACTATATACCCTCATGAAGACACAGACTATATACCCTCATGAAGACACAGACTATATACCCTCATGAAGACACAGACTATATACCCTCATGAAGACACAGACTATATACCCTCATGAAGACACAGACTATATACCCTCATGAAGACACAGACTATATACCCTCATGAAGACACACTATATACCCTCATGAAGACAGACTATATACCCTCATGAAGACAGATTATATACCCTCATGAAGACACAGACTATATACCCTCATGAAGACACAGACTATTATACCCTCATGAAGACACAGACTATATATCCTCATGAAGACACAGACTATATACCCTCATGAAGACACAGACTATATACCCTCATGAAGACACAGACTATATACCCTCATGAAGACAGACTATATACCCTCATGAAGACACAGACTATATACCCTCATGAAGACAGACTATATACCCTCATGAAGACACAGACTATATACCCTCATGAAGACAGACTATATACCCTCATGAAGACACAGACTATATACCCTCATGAAGACATACTATATACCCTCATGAAGACAGACTATATACCCTCATGAAGACACAGACGATATACCCTCATGAAGACAGACTATATACCCTCATGAAGACAGACTATATACCCTCATGAAGAAATACTATATACCCTCATGAAGACACAGACTATATACCCTCATGAAGACAGACTATATACCCTCATGAAGACACAGACTATATACCTTCATGAAGACACAGACTATATACCCTCGTGAAGACACAGACTATATACCCTCATGAAGACACAGACTATATACCCTCATGAAGACAGACTATATACCCTCATGAAGACACAGACTATATACCCTCATGAAGACAGACTATATACCCTCATGAAGACACAGACTATATACCTTCATGAAGACACAGCCTATATACCCTCATGAAGACACAGACTATATACCTTCATGAAGACAGACTATATACCCTCATGAAGACACAGACTATATACCTTCATGAAGACACAGACTATATACCCTCATGAAGACACAGACTATATACCCTCATGAAGACACAGACTATATACCCTCATGAAGACACATACTATATACCCTCATGAAGACACAGACTATATACCCTCATGAAGACACAGACTATATACCCTCATGAAGACAGACTATATACCCTCATGAAGACAGACTATATACCCTCATGAAGACACAGACTATATACCCTCATGAAGACAGACTATATACCCTCATGAAGACAGACTATATACCCTCATGAAGACAGACTATATACCCTCATGAAGACAGACTATATACCCTCATGAAGACACAGACTATATACCCTCATGAAGACACATACTATATACCCTCATGAAGACACAGACTATATACCCTCATGAAGACAGACTATATACCCTCATGAAGACACAGACTATATACCCTCATGAAGACACAGACTATATACCCTCATGAAGACACAGACTATATACCCTCATGAAGACACAGACTATATACCCTCATGAAGACACAGACTATATACCCTCATGAAGACACAGACTATATACCCTCATGAAGACACACTATATACCCTCATGAAGACAGACTATATACCCTCATGAAGACAGATTATATACCCTCATGAAGACACAGACTATATACCCTCATGAAGACAGACTATATACCCTCATGAAGACAGACTATATACCCTCATGAAGACAGACTATATACCCTCATGAAGACAGACTATATACCCTCATGAAGACAGACTATATACCCTCATGAAGACACATACTATATACCCTCATGAAGACACAGACTATATACCCTCATGAAGACACAGACTATATACCCTCATGAAGACATAGACTATATACCCTCATGAAGACACAGACTATATACCCTCATGAAGACACAGACTATATACCCTCATGAAGACACAGACTATATACCCTCATGAAGACAGACTATATACCCTCATGAAGACACAGACTATATACCCTCATGATGACACAGCCTATATACCCTCATGAAGACACAGACTATATACCCTCATGAAGACACAGACTATATACCCTCATGAAGACACAGACTATATACCCTCATGAAGACACAGACTATATACCCACATGAAGACACAGAATATATACCCTCATGAAGACACAGACTATATACCCTCATGAAGACACAGACTATATACCCTCATGAAGACACAGCCTATATACCCTCATGAAGACAGACTATATACCCTCATGAAGACAGAATATATACCCTCATGAAGACACAGACTATATACCCTCATGAAG
Organism: Notolepis coatsorum; assembly: GCF_963971535.1. NCBI lineage: Eukaryota > Metazoa > Chordata > Actinopteri > Aulopiformes > Paralepididae > Notolepis > Notolepis coatsorum. Next base: position 46,411 of record NW_028173335.1, on the reverse strand, counting down.
ACAGACTATATACCCTCATGAAGACACAGCCTATATACCCTCATGAAGACACAGACTATATACCCTCATGAAGACACAGCCTATATACCCTCATGAAGACACAGACTATATACCCTCATGAAGACACAGACTATATACCCTCATGAAGACAGGCCTATATACCCTCATGAAGACACAGACTATATACCCTCATGAAGACACAGACTATATACCCTCATGAAGACACAGACTATATACCCTCATGAAGACACAGACTATATACCCTCATGAAGACACAGAATATATACCCTCATGAAGACACAGACTATATACCCTCATGAAGACACAGACTATATACCCTCATGAAGACACAGACTATATACCCTCATGAAGACAGACTATATACCCTCATGAAGACAGAATATATACCCTCATGAAGACACAGACTATATACCCTCATGAAGACAGACTATATACCCTCATGAAGACACAGACTATATACCCTCATGAAGACACAGACTATATACCCTCATGAGGACACAGACTATATACCCTCATGAAGACACAGACTATATACCCTCATGAAGACACAGACTATATACCCTCATGAAGACAGACTATATACCCTCATGAAGACACAGACTATATACCTTCATGAAGACAGACTATATACCCTCATGAAGACACAGACTATATACCCTCATGAAGACAGACTATATACCCTCATGAAGACACATACTATATACCCTCATGAAGACAGACTATATACCCTCATGAAGACAGACTATATACCTTCATGAAGACAGACTATATACCCTCATGAAGACAGACTATATACCCTCATGAAGACACAGACTATATACCCTCATGAAGACAGACTATATACCCTAATGAAGACACAGACTATATACCCTCATGAAGACACAGACTATATACCCTCATGGAGACAGACTATATACCCTCATGAAGACACATACTATATACCCTCATGAAGACACAGACTATATACCCTAATGAAGACACACTATATACCCTCATGAAGACATACTATATACCCTCATGAAGACAGACTATATACCCTCATGAAGACACAGACTATATACCCTCATGAAGACAGACTATATACCCTCATGAAGACACAGACTATATACCCTCATGAAGACAGACTATATACCCTCATGAAGACACAGACTATATACCCTCATGAAGACATACTATATACCCTCATGAAGACAGACTATATACCCTCATGAAGACACAGACGATATACCCTCATGAAGACAGACTATATACCCTCATGAAGACAGACTATATACCCTCATGAAGAAATACTATATACCCTCATGAAGACACAGACTATATACCCTCATGAAGACAGACTATATACCCTCATGAAGACACAGACTATATACCTTCATGAAGACACAGACTATATACCCTCATGAAGACACAGACTATATACCCTCATGAAGACACAGACTATATACCCTCATGAAGACAGACTATATACCCTCATGAAGACACAGACTATATACCCTCATGAAGACAGACTATATACCCTCATGAAGACACAGACTATATACCTTCATGAAGACACAGACTATATACCCTCATGAAGACACAGCCTATATACCCTCATGAAGACAGACTATATACCCTCATGAAGACAGACTATATACCCTCATGAAGACACAGACTATATACCCTCATGAAGACACATACTATATACCCTCATGAAGACACAGACTATATACCCTCATGAAGACACAGACTATATACCCTCATGAAGACACATACTATATACCCTCATGAAGACACAGACTATATACCCTCATGAAGACACAGACTATATACCCTCATGAAGACAGACTATATACCCTCATGAAGACAGACTATATACCCTCATGAAGACACAGACGATATACCCTCATGAAGACAGACTATATACCCTCATGAAGACAGACTATATACCCTCATGAAGACAGACTATATACCCTCATGAAGACAGACTATATACCCTCATGAAGACACAGACTATATACCCTCATGAAGACACATACTATATACCCTCATGAAGACACAGACTATATACCCTCATGAAGACAGACTATATACCCTCATGAAGACACAGACTATATACCCTCATGAAGACACAGACTATATACCCTCATGAAGACACAGACTATATACCCTCATGAAGACACAGACTATATACCCTCATGAAGACACAGACTATATACCCTCATGAAGACACAGACTATATACCCTCATGAAGACACAGACTATATACCCTCATGAAGACACACTATATACCCTCATGAAGACAGACTATATACCCTCATGAAGACAGATTATATACCCTCATGAAGACACAGACTATATACCCTCATGAAGACACAGACTATTATACCCTCATGAAGACACAGACTATATATCCTCATGAAGACACAGACTATATACCCTCATGAAGACACAGACTATATACCCTCATGAAGACACAGACTATATACCCTCATGAAGACAGACTATATACCCTCATGAAGACACAGACTATATACCCTCATGAAGACAGACTATATACCCTCATGAAGACACAGACTATATACCCTCATGAAGACAGACGATATACCCTCATGAAGACACAGACTATATACCCTCATGAAGACATACTATATACCCTCATGAAGACAGACTATATACCCTCATGAAGACACAGACGATATACCCTCATGAAGACAGACTATATACCCTCATGAAGACAGACTATATACCCTCATGAAGAAATACTATATACCCTCATGAAGACACAGACTATATACCCTCATGAAGACAGACTATATACCCTCATGAAGACACAGACTATATACCTTCATGAAGACACAGACTATATACCCTCATGAAGACACAGACTATATACCCTCATGAAGACACAGACTATATACCCTCATGAAGACAGACTATATACCCTCATGAAGACACAGACTATATACCCTCATGAAGACAGACTATATACCCTCATGAAGACACAGACTATATACCTTCATGAAGACACAGCCTATATACCCTCATGAAGACACAGACTATATACCTTCATGAAGACAGACTATATACCCTCATGAAGACACAGACTATATACCTTCATGAAGACACAGACTATATACCCTCATGAAGACACAGCCTATATACCCTCATGAAGACAGACTATATACCCTCATGAAGACAGACTATATACCCTCATGAAGACACAGACTATATACCCTCATGAAGACACATACTATATACCCTCATGAAGACACAGACTATATACCCTCATGAAGACACAGACTATATACCCTCATGAAGACACATACTATATACCCTCATGAAGACACAGACTATATACCCTCATGAAGACACAGACTATATACCCTCATGAAGACAGACTATATACCCTCATGAAGACAGACTATATACCCTCATGAAGACACAGACTATATACCCTCATGAAGACAGACTATATACCCTCATGAAGACAGACTATATACCCTCATGAAGACAGACTATATACCCTCATGAAGACAGACTATATACCCTCATGAAGACACAGACTATATACCCTCATGAAGACACATACTATATACCCTCATGAAGACACAGACTATATACCCTCATGAAGACAGACTATATACCCTCATGAAGACACAGACTATATACCCTCATGAAGACACAGACTATATACCCTCATGAAGACACAGACTATATACCCTCATGAAGACACAGACTATATACCCTCATGAAGACACAGACTATATACCCTCATGAAGACACAGACTATATACCCTCATGAAGACACACTATATACCCTCATGAAGACAGACTATATACCCTCATGAAGACAGATTATATACCCTCATGAAGACACAGACTATATACCCTCATGAAGACACAGACTATTATACCCTCATGAAGACACAGACTATATATCCTCATGAAGACACAGACTATATACCCTCATGAAGACACAGACTATATACCCTCATGAAGACAGACTATATACCCTCATGAAGACAGACTATATACCCTCATGAAGACACAGACTATATACCCTCATGAAGACACAGACTATATACCCTCATGAAGACACAGACGATATATACCCTCATGAAGACAGACTATATACCCTCATGAAGACAGACTATATACCCTCATGAAGACACAGACTATATACCCTAATGAAGACACAGACTATATACCCTCATGAAGACACAGACTATATACCCTCAATGAAGACAGACTATATACCCTCATGAAGACACACTATATACCCTCATGAAGACAGACTATATACCCTCATGAAGACAGACTATATACCCTCATGAAGACACAGACTATATACCCTCATGAAGACACAGACGATATACCCTCATGGAGACAGACTATATACCCTCATGAAGACACAGACTATATACCCTCATGAAGACACAGTCTATATACCCTCATGAAGACACACTATATACCCTCATGAAGACAGACTATATACCCTCATGAAGACAGACTATATACCCTCATGAAGACACAGACTATATACCCTCATGAAGACACAGACTATTATACCCTCATGAAGACCCAGACTATATACCCTCATGAAGACACAGACTATATACCCTCATGAAGACAGACTATATACCCTCATGAAGACACAGACTATATACCCTCATGAAGACAGACTATATACCCTCATGAAGACAGACTATATACCCTCATGAAGACACAGACTATATACCCTCATGAAGACACAGACTATATACCCTCATGAAGACAGACTATATACCCTAATGAAGACAGACTATATACCCTCATGAAGACACAGACTATATACCCTCATGAAGACAGACTATATACCCTCATGAAGACAGACTATATACCCTCATGAAGACAGACTATATACCCTCATGAAGACAGACTATATACCCTCATGAAGACAGACTATATACCCTCATGAAGACACATACTATATACCCTCATGAAGACACAGACTATATACCCTCATGAAGACACAGACTATATACCCTCATGAAGACACAGACTATATACCCTCATGAAGACACAGACTATATACCCTCATGAAGACACATACTATATACCCTCATGAAGACACAGACTATATACCCTCATGAAGACACAGACTATATACCCTCATGAAGACACAGACTATATACCCTCATGAAGACACAGACTATATACCCTCATGAAGACACAGACTATATACCCTCATGAAGACACACTATATACCCTCATGAAGACAGACTATATACCCTCATGAAGACAGATTATATACCCTCATGAAGACACAGACTATATACCCTCATGAAGACACAGACTATTATACCCTCATGAAGACACAGACTATATATCCTCATGAAGACACAGACTATATACCCTCATGAAGACACAGACTATATACCCTCATGAAGACAGACTATATACCCTCATGAAGACAGACTATATACCCTCATGAAGACACAGACTATATACCCTCATGAAGACACAGACTATATACCCTCATGAAGACACAGACGATATATACCCTCATGAAGACAGACTATATACCCTCATGAAGACAGACTATATACCCTCATGAAGACACAGACTATATACCCTAATGAAGACACAGACTATATACCCTCATGAAGACACAGACTATATACCCTCAATGAAGACAGACTATATACCCTCATGAAGACACACTATATACCCTCATGAAGACAGACTATATACCCTCATGAAGACAGACTATATACCCTCATGAAGACACAGACTATATACCCTCATGAAGACACAGACGATATACCCTCATGGAGACAGACTATATACCCTCATGAAGACACAGACTATATACCCTCATGAAGACACAGTCTATATACCCTCATGAAGACACACTATATACCCTCATGAAGACAGACTATATACCCTCATGAAGACAGACTATATACCCTCATGAAGACACAGACTATATACCCTCATGAAGACACAGACTATTATACCCTCATGAAGACCCAGACTATATACCCTCATGAAGACACAGACTATATACCCTCATGAAGACAGACTATATACCCTCATGAAGACACAGACTATATACCCTCATGAAGACAGACTATATACCCTCATGAAGACAGACTATATACCCTCATGAAGACACAGACTATATACCCTCATGAAGACACAGACTATATACCCTCATGAAGACAGACTATATACCCTAATGAAGACAGACTATATACCCTCATGAAGACACAGACTATATACCCTCATGAAGACAGACTATATACCCTCATGAAGACAGACTATATACCCTCATGAAGACAGACTATATACCCTCATGAAGACAGACTATATACCCTCATGAAGACAGACTATATACCCTCATGAAGACACATACTATATACCCTCATGAAGACACAGACTATATACCCTCATGAAGACACAGACTATATACCCTCATGAAGACACAGACTATATACCCTCATGAAGACACAGACTATATACCCTACAGAAGACACAGACTATATACCCTCATGAAGACAGACTATATACCCTCATGAAGACACAGACTATATACCCTCATGATGACACAGCCTATATACCCTCATGAAGACACAGACTATATACCCTCATGAAGACACAGACTATATACCCTCATGAAGACACAGACTATATACCCTCATGAAGACACAGACTATTATACCCTCATGAAGACACAGACTATATACCCTCATGAAGACACAGACGATATACCCTCATGGAGACAGACTATATACCCTCATGAAGACACAGACTATATACCCTCATGAAGACAGACTATATACCCTCATGAAGACAGACTATATACCCTCATGAAGACACAGACTATATACCCTCATGAAGACACAGACTATATACCCTCATGAAGACAGACTATATACCCTCATGAAGACAGACTATATACCCTCATGAAGACACAGACTATATACCCTCATGAAGACAGACTATATACCCTCATGAAGACAGACTATATACCCTCATGAAGACAGACTATATACCCTCATGAAGACAGACTATATACCCTCATGAAGACAGACTATATACCCTCATGAAGACACATACTATATACCCTCATGAAGACACAGACTATATACCCTCATGAAGACACATACTATATACCCTCATGAAGACACAGACTATATACCCTCATGAAGACACAGACTATATACCCTCATGAAGACACAGACTATATACCCTCATGAAGACAGACTATATACCCTCATGAAGACACATACTATATACCCTCATGATGACACAGCCTATATACCCTCATGAAGACACAGACTATATACCCTCATGAAGACACAGACTATATACCCTCATGAAGACACAGACTATATACCCTCATGAAGACACAGACTATATACCCACATGAAGACACAGCCTATATACCCTCATGAAGACAGACTATATACCCTCATGAAGACAGAATATATACCCTCATGAAGACACAGACTATATACCCTCATGAAGACAGACTATATACCCTCATGAAGACACAGCCTATATACCCTCATGAAGACACAGACTATATACCCTCATGAAGACACAGCCTATATACCCTCATGAAGACACAGACTATATACCCTCATGAAGACACAGACTATATACCCTCATGAAGACAGGCCTATATACCCTCATGAAGACACAGACTATATACCCTCATGAAGACACAGACTATATACCCTCATGAAGACACAGACTATATACCCTCATGAAGACACAGACTATATACCCTCATGAAGACACAGAATATATACCCTCATGAAGACAGAGACTATATACCCTCATGAAGACACAGACTATATACCCTCATGAAGACACAGACTATATACCCTCATGAAGACAGACTATATACCCTCATGAAGACAGAATATATACCCTCATGAAGACACAGACTATATACCCTCATGAAGACAGACTATATACCCTCATGAAGACACAGACTATATACCCTCATGAAGACACAGACTATATACCCTCATGAGGACACAGACTATATACCCTCATGAAGACACAGACTATATACCCTCATGAAGACACAGCCTATATACCCTCATGAAGACAGACTATATACCCTCATGAAGACACAGACTATATACCTTCATGAAGACAGACTATATACCCTCATGAAGACACAGACTATATACCCTCATGAAGACAGACTATATACCCTCATGAAGACACATACTATATACCCTCATGAAGACAGACTATATACCCTCATGAAGACAGACTATATACCTTCATGAAGACAGACTATATACCCTCATGAAGACATACTATATACCCTCATGAAGACACAGACTATATACCCTCATGAAGACAGACTATATACCCTAATGAAGACACAGACTATATACCCTCATGAAGACACAGACTATATACCCTCATGGAGACAGACTATATACCCTCATGAAGACACAGACTATATACCCTCATGAAGACACAGACTATATACCCTAATGAAGACACACTATATACCCTCATGAAGACATACTATATACCCTCATGAAGACAGACTATATACCCTCATGAAGACACAGACTATATACCCTCATGAAGACAGACTATATACCCTCATGAAGACACAGACTATATACCCTCATGAAGACAGACTATATACCCTCATGAAGACACATACTATATACCCTCATGAAGACAGACTATATACCCTCATAAAGACACAGACTATATACCCTCATGAAGACATACTATATACCCTCATGAAGACAGACTATATACCCTCATGAAGACACAGACGATATATACCTCATGAAGACAGACTATATACCCTCATGAAGACAGACTATATACCCTCATGAAGAAATACTATATACCCTCATGAAGACACAGACTATATACCCTCATGAAGACAGACTATATACCCTCATGAAGACACATACTATATACCTTCATGAAGACACAGACTATATACCCTCATGAAGACACAGACTATATACCCTCATGAAGACACAGACTATATACCCTCATGAAGACAGACTATATACCCTCATGAAGACACAGACTATATACCCTCATGAAGACAGACTATATACCCTCATGAAGACACAGACTATATACCTTCATGAAGACACAGACTATATACCCTCATGAAGACACAGCCTATATACCCTCATGAAGACAGACTATATACCCTCATGAAGACAGACTATATACCCTCATGAAGACACAGACTATATACCCCCATGAAGACACATACTATATACCCTCATGAAGACACAGACTATATACCCTCATGAAGACACAGACTATATACCCTCATGAAGACACATACTATATACCCTCATGAAGACACAGACTATATACCCTCATGAAGACACAGACTATATACCCTCATGAAGACAGACTATATACCCTCATGAAGACAGACTATATACCCTCATGAAGACACAGACTATATACCCTCATGAAGACAGACTATATACCCTCATGAAGACAGACTATATACCCTCATGAAGACAGACTATATACCCTCATGAAGACAGACTATATACCCTCATGAAGACACAGACTATATACCCTCATGAAGACACATACTATATACCCTCATGAAGACACAGACTATATACCCTCATGAAGACAGACTATATACCCTCATGAAGACACAGACTATATACCCTCATGAAGACACAGACTATATACCCTCATGAAGACACATACTATATACCCTCATGAAGACACAGACTATATACCCTCATGAAGACACAGACTATATACCCTCATGAAGACACAGACTATATACCCTCATGAAGACACAGACTATATACCCTCATGAAGACAGACTATATACCCTCATGAAGACACAGAATATATACCCTCATGAAGACACAGACTATATACCCTCATGAAGACACAGACTATATACCCTCATGAAGACACAGACTATATACCCTCATGAAGACACAGACTATATACCCTCATGAAGACACAGACTATATACCCTCATGAAGACACAGACTATCTACCCTCATGAATACACAGACTATATACCCTCATGAAGACACAGACTATATACCCTCATGAAGACAGACTATATACCCTCATGAAGACACATAATATATACCCTCATGAAGACACAGACTATATACCCTCATGAAGACACAGACTATATACCCTCATGAAGACACAGACTATATACCCTCATGAAGACACAGACTATATACCCTCATGAAGACACAGACTATATACCCTCATGAAGACACAGACTATATACCCTCATGAAGACACAGACTATATACCCTCATGAAGACAGACTATATACCCTCATGAAGACAGACTATATACCCTCATGAAGACACAGACTATATACCCTCATGAAGACACAGACTATATACCCTCATGAAGACACAGACTATATACCCTCATGAAGACAGAGTAACGGGTTTGGAACAGGAGATTGGAACAACACCTAATCTGAAGCGGCGCTCTGGGCTACACAGACTATGTATTAGAGAGTTCTGTCAAAAAAGAAAGAAAAAATAGTGAATATCAGTGAAGAGAGAATTGTATTGACCAAGAGTAGCCCTCAAACTGGGCATGCCATCTGATTGATGACAGTAATACAGATAAACTACAGTTGATGACAGTAATACAGATAAACTACAGTTGATGACAGTAATACAGATAAACTACAGTTGATGACAGTAATACAGATAAACTACAGTTGATGACAGTAATACAGATAAACTACAGTTGATGACAGTAATACAGATAAACTACAGTTGATGACAGTAATAATGATAAACTACAGTTGATGACACTAATGTATTTAAACTACAGTTGATGACAGTAATACAGATAAACTACAGTTGATGACAGTAATACAGATAAACTACAGTTGATGACAGTAATAATGATAAACTACAGTTGATGACAGTAATACAGATAAACTACAGTCGATGACAGTAATAATGATAAACTACAGTTGATGACAGTAATACAGATAAACTACAGTTGATGACAGTAATACAGATAAACTACAGTTGATGACAGTAATAATGATAAACTACAGTTGATGACAGTAATACAGATAAACTACAGTTGATGACAGTAATAATGATAAACTACAGTTGATGACACTAATGCATTTAAACTACAGTTGATGACAGTAATACAGATAAACTACAGTTGATGACAGTAATACAGATAAACTACAGTTGATGACAGTAATAATGATTGTAGTGGCCAAAATCCTAACAGGTTTGTCTTATAACCTATTTGAATCTTCCACTTGTAGGGCTGGGAAGCAGTGTCAGACTCGCAGTCGCAGAACAGAAACCACTGCACGCTTTTGTTGTTCCTTTTGCTCTTTTAATGCTCCAGCAAGAACAAAATACGAAAACAATACCGTACATACAAATAAAACAAGAGATCCCAATAATCTCAATAACAAAACAAGAGATCCCAATAATCTCTAAACAAAAAGGTTGCGTCTGCGTTGCGTGTCAATGACAGTATTGCTGCTGCCTGCTGCTCTGCCGTCACACGCCGCACCTGTGGCTTATAGCGTTAGCCCCGCCCCATTCACCTGAGCAAAGCGCCCCACTTACTGCAACAGAGAAATGTATTAATACAGATTCACAATTAATCAAAACAAATAAGCTTGAATGCGGCTCTTACACCGGCCCCTAATTGTTCTCTAGGAATCAATTACTCAAACAAAATAAAGAGCCGTAAAACTATCAACAAATTAATTTAGAAAATATAGTATATACATTACATCCCTTGTTGATGTTGAAAGAAGAACTGTTAGTCTTCATTCTTAACCGTATCCTAGGGCCAGAGGTTACTAGCACGGGATCTTTATGATCGCTAGGTCAGTCAAATCAGAAAAAACTAAAAACTGTAATCCAAAGTGGCAAAGAGTGTATATCTCCATGTATTAGTCTATGGGTGTACGTCTATGTATCAGTCTATGGGTGTACGTCTATATCAGTCTATGGGTGTATGTCTATGCTGTTCGTAACTATCAACAAAAATATAGTATATACATTACATCCCTTTTTGGCTGTTGAAAGAAGACCTGTTATTCTTCAATCTCCAGGAATGCGGCATAGCTTAGCTATGGGCCTATCAATATTGGATGTTTTCGTCTGGAGCTTCACTGCACGGGTCAGACCTCCTGCATCAGGCTTGGTCTCCTGTACTCTGCCTAGTGGCCACGACCCCCGTGGAGCGGTTGGGTCGACTTCCACGACGACATCTCCAATGTTAAAGTTTTTTCCTTTTTTTCTCACTGTGCTCCATTTCGGTCTTCCTTGGAGTAGCAGAAGGTATTCTTGTGTCCTGGCGTAGAGGTCAGATCTCTCGCAGAAGATGGTTTGTAGGCCTTCATCCAGTATAGGATCGTTTTTACTGTTCTTCTGCACTCTGAATGGAGCGGTTTCCAGCACTGCCATTTCCACTGGGAAGGATTGCTTTTGAACATAGGTGATGACTGACCTCTCTGCCTGTGAGAAGTCTTCCACTGTGAGGAGCTGTCCACCAAGTGTGGTCCTGAAAGCGCCTAGCTCAGTGCTCACCTTTTGGCTGCTCGAGTGGGTGTGGCTGTGACCTGGGGAAAGCTCTTTGCGCTTTTTGACGGTCAACATCAGAGCATTCTTCCTAGTGTGCTCGTTACCAATGTACTTGAGTACTGTTTGGCTATCCCCGGCCCCTATGTGACCACATAACTCTGCTCTCTTCATATCTGCTGGGGTCTTGTCCTCTGCCCTCTTCATGTCTGCTGGGGTCTTGACCTCTGCCCTCTTCATGTCTGCTGAGGTATTGTCCTCTGCCCTCTTCATGTCTGCTGAGGTCTTGTCCTCTGCCCTCTTCATATCTGCTGGGGTCTTCTCCTTTGCCCTCTTCATATCTGCTGGGGTCTTGTCCTCTGCCCTCTTCATATCTGCTGGGGTCTTCTCCTCTGCCCTCTTCATGCCTGCTGGGGTCTTGTCCTCTGCCCTCTCCATATCTGCTGGGGTCTTCTCCTCTGCCCTCTTCATATCTGCTGGGGTCTTCTCCTCTGCCCTCTTCATGCCTGCTGGGGTCTTGTCCTCTGCCCTCTTCATATCTGCTGGGGTCTTCTCCTCTGCCCTCTTCATGCCTGCTGAGGTCTTGTCCTCTGCCCTCTTCATGTCTGCTGGGGTCTTGTCCTCTGCCCTCTTCATGTCTGCTGAGGTATTGTCCTCTGCCCTCTTCATGCCTGCTGAGGTCTTCTCCTCCGATGCCAGGCTTCTGGATTTTTCCTCACAGGGACTCTGGACCGGTGTGGTGAGAACAGGCGCCTCCCTATTGGCTGCTGCGATGGCCTCAGAACCATGTGGCCAAGACACAGGAAGTCCCCGTCTGAAATGCACCTGTGGCTCCTCCCGTTGGGCAGAGGGGTGGGCTCCGTCCTTCTCTTGCGGCCCGGCTTTTGTGGGAGAAGTGAGGGGCGAGGCCTGTGGCTGAGGGCTGTCAGACCTCTTGTCGGTGAAAGTACAGGGCCGCTTGATGACCATCGAGGTGGAGGACGGGAACTGGGCAGGGGGGTCCCTCGGGAACCGGAACTTCCTAAACGAAGACTGAGGATACAGAGGCGTCGGTGACATGGGCATGACAGGTCGAATATTGTGCACTAGTTGGGGCTGGTGCTGGTCATTAATGTCATCTGGCTGAGCATCGGGCCAACTGTGAGCATTACCATCGTTAACATTAAAAAAGGGCAAGTAATGTGCTCCTGCCTTGCTCCTAACAGCTGGAGCACCTATGTCATATGAATGAATTGACACATCTGGCTTTGAATATACCAGCGCAGTAGCTGCTGCTTCAGCCCGTGCAGGGCGGCACCTTTTTAATTCAATGTCTTTAAGATAGTCAATTTTGGCTGTGCTGGCTGCTATTTGACCTTGTAATTCTAATGTTTCTCTTTTTTTTTCTAATGTTTCTCTCTTTTTTTTTTAACATTTGTTCCTGTTGTTTTAACATTTGTTCCTGTTCTTCAATGCCATGTTTTTCTTGTAACATAGAAGCTTTGGCCAATAAATATCGTCTCTCTGCCTCCGCGTTGATGCGTGAGGAAGAGGAGGAGTGGTGGGAGGAAGAGTGAGACCTCGTTGAGCGTGTGTCTGCCATCCTATTTGGATGCGCGCAGCTGCGCCTCATATGTCATTAACGGGCAGGTCTGCCTTATCTGAACTCGCCATTTTAATTCAGAATAAACAAATAAATAAATCCACAAGGTCTTCAACGTGTTTAGAAACAGTGGCTGGTTATTTCATTATCATTGTCTTTCTCAATTGTTTGTTTGGTTACAGCCGCACGCCAGGCCGGCGTTTCCTTGTCTCGATGCGCGCAGCTGCGCCTCATCCATGTCATTAACGGGCGTCTGAACTCGCCATATTAATTCAGAATAAACAAACAAATGAATCCAAAAGGTCTTCAACAGTGGCTGGTTATTTCATTATCCTTGTCTCTCTCAATTGTTGGTTTGGTTACAGCCGCACGCCAGGGCGGCGTTTCCTTGGCTGCTCTCTTTATCCATGATATGTCACCAGCACAAAATAAAATATTCACTGTCCATAAACATCGTTATCAGAGGCGAAGTTTGTTTAGTGACAATTTGGACCCGTTTGATCCTCCAATTCTTTTTTCGTTCCGGATCCCAATAATCCGTGCTCTTCAATCGCAGCTTGTCATTGACTTGATGTAGTGGCCAAAATCCTAACAGGTTTGTCTTATAACCTATTTGAATCTTCCACTTGTAGGGCTGGGAAGCAGTGTCAGACTCGCAGTCGCAGAACAGAAACCACTGCACGCTTTTGTTGTTCCTTTTGCTCTTTTAATGCTCCAGCAAGAACAAAATACGAAAACAATACCGTACATACAAATAAAACAAGAGATCCCAATAATCTCAATAACAAAACAAGAGATCCCAATAATCTCTAAACAAAAAGGTTGCGTCTGCGTTGCGTGTCAATGACAGTATTGCTGCTGCCTGCTGCTCTGCCGTCACACGCCGCACCTGTGGCTTATAGCGTTAGCCCTGCCCCATTCACCTGAGCAAAGCCACTCACTGCAACAGAGAAATGTATTAATACAGATTCACAATTAATCAAAACAAATAAGCTTGAATGCGGCTCTTACAATGATAAACTACAGTTGATGACAGTAATACAGATAAACTACAGTCGATGACAGTAATAATGATAAACTACAGTTGATGACAGTAATACAGATAAACTACAGTTGATGACAGTAATACAGATAAACTACAGTTGATGACAGTAATAATGATAAACTACAGTTGATGACAGTAATACAGATAAACTACAGTTGATGACAGTAATAATGATAAACTACAGTTGATGACAGTAATACAGATAAACTACAGTTGATGACAGTAATACAGATAAACTACAGTTGATGACAGTAATACAGATAAACTACAGTTGATGACAGTAATAATGATAAACTACAGTTGATGACAGTAATACAGATAAACTACAGTTGATGACAGTAATAATGATAAACTACAGTTGATGACAGTAATACAGATAAACTACAGTTGATGACAGTAATAATGATAAACTACAGTTGATGACAGTAATACAGATAAACTACAGTTGATGACAGTAATAATGATAAACTACAGTTGATGACAGTAATAATGATAAACTACAGTCGATGACAGTAATACAGATAAACTACAGTTGATGACAGTAATAATGATAAACTACAGTTGATGACAGTAATAATGATAAACTACAGTCGATGACAGTAATAATGATAAACTACAGTTGATGACAGTAATAAAGATAAACTACAGTCGATGACAGTAATACAGATAAACTACAGTTGATGACAGTGATAATGATAAACTACAGTTGATGACAGTAATAATGATAAACTACAGTTGATGACAGTAATAAAGATAAACTACAGTCGATGACAGTAATACAGATAAACTACAGTTGATGACAGTAATAATGATAAACTACAGTTGATGACAGTAATAAAGATAAACTACAGTTGATGACAGTAATACAGATAAACTACACTTGATGACAGTAATACAGATAAACTACAGTTGATGACAGTAATACAGATAAACTACAGTTGATGACAGTAATAATGATAAACTACAGTTGATCACAGTAATAAAAATAAACTACAGTTGATGACAGTAATACAGATAAACTACAGTTGATGACAGTAATAAGGATAAACTACAGTTGATGACAGTAATAATGATAAACTACAGTTGATGACAGTAATAATGATAAACTACAGTTGATGACAGTAATAATGATAAACTACAGTTGATGACAGTAATACAGATAAACTACAGTTGATGACAGTAATAATGATAAACTACAGTTGATGACAGTAATAATGATAAACTACAGTTGATGACAGTAATACAGATAAACTACAGTTGATGACAGTAATAAAGATAAACTACAGTTGATGACAGTAATAAAGATAAACTACAGTTGATGACAGTAATAATGATAAACTACAGTTGATCACAGTAATAATGATAAACTACAGTTGATGACAGTAATAATGATAAACTACAGTTGATGACAGTAATAATGATAAACTACAGTTGATGACAGTAATAATGATAAACTACAGTTGATGACAGTAATACAGATAAACTACAGTTGATGACAGTAATACAGATAAACTACAGTTGATGACAGTAATAATGATAAACTACAGTTGATGACAGTAATACAGATAAACTACAGTTGATGACAGTAATACAGATAAACTACAGTTGATGACAGTAATAATGATAAACTACAGTTGATGACAGTAATACAGATAAACTACAGTTGATGACAGTAATAATGATAAACTACAGTTGATGACAGTAATAATGATAAACTACAGTTGATGACAGTAATACAGATAAACTACAGTTGATGACAGTAATACAGATAAACTACAGTTGATCACAGTAATAAAGATAAACTACAGTTGATCACAGTAATACAAATAAACTACAGTTGATGACAGTAATACAGATAAACTACAGTTGATGACAGTAATAATGATAAACTACAGTTGATGACAGTAATAATGATAAACTACAGTTGATGACAGTAATGCATTTAAACTACAGTTGATGACAGTAATACATATAAACTACAGTTGATGACAGTAATACAGATAAACTACAGTTGATGACAGTAATAATGATAAACTACAGTTGATGACAGTAATACAGATAAACTACAGTTGATGACAGTAATAATGATAAACTACAGTTGATGACAGTAATACAGATAAACTACAGTTGATGACAGTAATACAGATAAACTACAGTTGATGACAGTAATACAGATAAACTACAGTTGATGACAGTAATAATGATAAACTACAGTTGATGACAGTAATAATGATAAACTACAGTCGATGACAGTAATACAGATAAACTACAGTTGATGACAGTAATAATGATAAACTACAGTTGATGACAGTAATAATGATAAACTACAGTCGATGACAGTAATAATGATAAACTACAGTTGATGACAGTAATAAAGATAAACTACAGTCGATGACAGTAATACAGATAAACTACAGTTGATGACAGTGATAATGATAAACTACAGTTGATGACAGTAATAATGATAAACTACAGTTGATGACAGTAATAAAGATAAACTACAGTCGATGACAGTAATACAGATAAACTACAGTTGATGACAGTAATAATGATAAACTACAGTTGATGACAGTAATAAAGATAAACTACAGTTGATGACAGTAATACAGATAAACTACACTTGATGACAGTAATACAGATAAACTACAGTTGATGACAGTAATACAGATAAACTACAGTTGATGACAGTAATAATGATAAACTACAGTTGATCACAGTAATAAAAATAAACTACAGTTGATGACAGTAATACAGATAAACTACAGTTGATGACAGTAATAAGGATAAACTACAGTTGATGACAGTAATAATGATAAACTACAGTTGATGACAGTAATAATGATAAACTACAGTTGATGACAGTAATAATGATAAACTACAGTTGATGACAGTAATACAGATAAACTACAGTTGATGACAGTAATAATGATAAACTACAGTTGATGACAGTAATAATGATAAACTACAGTTGATGACAGTAATACAGATAAACTACAGTTGATGACAGTAATAAAGATAAACTACAGTTGATGACAGTAATAAAGATAAACTACAGTTGATGACAGTAATAATGATAAACTACAGTTGATCACAGTAATAATGATAAACTACAGTTGATGACAGTAATAATGATAAACTACAGTTGATGACAGTAATAATGATAAACTACAGTTGATGACAGTAATAATGATAAACTACAGTTGATGACAGTAATACAGATAAACTACAGTTGATGACAGTAATACAGATAAACTACAGTTGATGACAGTAATAATGATAAACTACAGTTGATGACAGTAATACAGATAAACTACAGTTGATGACAGTAATACAGATAAACTACAGTTGATGACAGTAATAATGATAAACTACAGTTGATGACAGTAATACAGATAAACTACAGTTGATGACAGTAATAATGATAAACTACAGTTGATGACAGTAATAATGATAAACTACAGTTGATGACAGTAATACAGATAAACTACAGTTGATGACAGTAATACAGATAAACTACAGTTGATCACAGTAATAAAGATAAACTACAGTTGATCACAGTAATACAAATAAACTACAGTTGATGACAGTAATACAGATAAACTACAGTTGATGACAGTAATAATGATAAACTACAGTTGATGACAGTAATAATGATAAACTACAGTTGATGACAGTAATGCATTTAAACTACAGTTGATGACAGTAATACATATAAACTACAGTTGATGACAGTAATACAGATAAACTACAGTTGATGACAGTAATAATGATAAACTACAGTTGATGACAGTAATACAGATAAACTACAGTCGATGACAGTAATAATGATAAACTACAGTTGATGACAGTAATACAGATAAACTACAGTTGATGACAGTAATACAGATAAACTACAGTTGATGACAGTAATAATGATAAACTACAGTTGATGACAGTAATACAGATAAACTACAGTTGATGACAGTAATAATGATAAACTACAGTTGATGACAGTAATACAGATAAACTACACTTGATGACAGTAATACAGATAAACTACAGTTGATGACAGTAATACAGATAAACTACAGTTGATGACAGTAATAATGATAAACTACAGTTGATCACAGTAATAAAAATAAACTACAGTTGATGACAGTAATACAGATAAACTACAGTTGATGACAGTAATAATGATAAACTACAGTTGATGACAGTAATAATGATAAACTACAGTTGATGACAGTAATAATGATAAACTACAGTTGATGACAGTAATAATGATAAACTACAGTTGATGACAGTAATACAGATAAACTACAGTTGATGACAGTAATAATGATAAACTACAGTTGATGACAGTAATAATGATAAACTACAGTTGATGACAGTAATACAGATAAACTACAGTTGATGACAGTAATAAAGATAAACTACAGTTGATGACAGTAATAAAGATAAACTACAGTTGATGACAGTAATAATGATAAACTACAGTTGATCACAGTAATAATGATAAACTACAGTTGATGACAGTAATAATGATAAACTACAGTTGATGACAGTAATAATGATATACTACAGTTGATGACAGTAATAATGATAAACTACAGTTGATGACAGTAATACAGATAAACTACAGTTGATGACAGTAATACAGATAAACTACAGTTGATGACAGTAATAATGATAAACTACAGTTGATGACAGTAATACAGATAAACTACAGTTGATGACAGTAATACAGATAAACTACAGTTGATGACAGTAATAATGATAAACTACAGTTGATGACAGTAATACAGATAAACTACAGTTGATGACAGTAATAATGATAAACTACAGTTGATGACAGTAATAATGATAAACTACAGTTGATGACAGTAATACAGATAAACTACAGTTGATGACAGTAATACAGATAAACTACAGTTGATCACAGTAATAAAGATAAACTACAGTTGATCACAGTAATACAAATAAACTACAGTTGATGACAGTAATACAGATAAACTACAGTTGATGACAGTAATAATGATAAACTACAGTTGATGACAGTAATAATGATAAACTACAGTTGATGACAGTAATGCATTTAAACTACAGTTGATGACAGTAATACATATAAACTACAGTTGATGACAGTAATACAGATAAACTACAGTTGATGACAGTAATAATGATAAACTACAGTTGATGACAGTAATACAGATAAACTACAGTCGATGACAGTAATAATGATAAACTACAGTTGATGACAGTAATACAGATAAACTACAGTTGATGACAGTAATACAGATAAACTACAGTTGATGACAGTAATAATGATAAACTACAGTTGATGACAGTAATACAGATAAACTACAGTTGATGACAGTAATAATGATAAACTACAGTTGATGACAGTAATACAGATAAACTACAGTTGATGACAGTAATACAGATAAACTACAGTTGATGACAGTAATACAGATAAACTACAGTTGATGACAGTAATAATGATAAACTACAGTTGATGACAGTAATACAGATAAACTACAGTTGATGACAGTAATAATGATAAACTACAGTTGATGACAGTAATACAGATAAACTACAGTTGATGACAGTAATAATGATAAACTACAGTTGATGACAGTAATACAGATAAACTACAGTTGATGACAGTAATAATGATAAACTACAGTTGATGACAGTAATAATGATAAACTACAGTCGATGACAGTAATACAGATAAACTACAGTTGATGACAGTAATAATGATAAACTACAGTTGATGACAGTAATAATGATAAACTACAGTTGATGACAGTAATAAAGATAAACTACAGTCGATGACAGTAATACAGATAAACTACAGTTGATGACAGTAATAATGATAAACTACAGTTGATGACAGTAATAATGATAAACTACAGTCAATGACAGTAATAATGATAAACTACAGTTGATGACAGTAATAAAGATAAACTACAGTCGATGACAGTAATACAGATAAACTACAGTTGATGACAGTGATAATGATAAACTACAGTTGATGACAGTAATAATGATAAACTACAGTTGATGACAGTAATAAAGATAAACTACAGTCGATGACAGTAATACAGATAAACTACAGTTGATGACAGTAATAATGATAAACTACAGTTGATGACAGTAATAAAGATAAACTACAGTTGATGACAGTAATACAGATAAACTACAGTTGATGACAGTAATACAGATAAACTACAGTTGATGACAGTAATACAGATAAACTACAGTTGATGACAGTAATAATGATAAACTACAGTTGATGACAGTAATACAGATAAACTACAGTTGATGACAGTAATAATGATAAACTACAGTTGATGACAGTAATACAGATAAACTACAGTTGATGACAGTAATAATGATAAACTACAGTTGATGACAGTAATAATGATAAACTACAGTTGATGACAGTAATACAGATAAACTACAGTTGATGACAGTAATACAGATAAACTACAGTTGATCACAGTAATAAAGATAAACTACAGTTGATCACAGTAATACAAATAAACTACAGTTGATGACAGTAATACAGATAAACTACAGTTGATGACAGTAATAATGATAAACTACAGTTGATGACAGTAATAATGATAAACTACAGTTGATGACAGTAATGCATTTAAACTACAGTTGATGACAGTAATACAGATAAACTACAGTTGATGACAGTAATACAGATAAACTACAGTTGATGACAGTAATAATGATAAACTACAGTTGATGACAGTAATACAGATAAACTACAGTCGATGACAGTAATAATGATAAACTACAGTTGATGACAGTAATACAGATAAACTACAGTTGATGACAGTAATACAGATAAACTACAGTTGATGACAGTAATAATGATAAACTACAGTTGATGACAGTAATACAGATAAACTACAGTTGATGACAGTAATAATGATAAACTACAGTTGATGACAGTAATACAGATAAACTACAGTTGATGACAGTAATACAGATAAACTACAGTTGATGACAGTAATAATGATAAACTACAGTTGATGACAGTAATACAGATAAACTACAGTTGATGACAGTAATAATGATAAACTACAGTTGATGACAGTAATACAGATAAACTACAGTTGATGACAGTAATAATGATAAACTACAGTTGATGACAGTAATACAGATAAACTACAGTTGATGACAGTAATAATGATAAACTACAGTTGATGACAGTAATAATGATAAACTACAGTCGATGACAGTAATACAGATAAACTACAGTTGATGACAGTAATAATGATAAACTACAGTTGATGACAGTAATAATGATAAACTACAGTTGATGACAGTAATAAAGATAAACTACAGTCGATGACAGTAATACAGATAAACTACAGTTGATGACAGTAATAATGATAAACTACAGTTGATGACAGTAATAATGATAAACTACAGTCGATGACAGTAATAATGATAAACTACAGTTGATGACAGTAATAAAGATAAACTACAGTCGATGACAGTAATACAGATAAACTACAGTTGATGACAGTGATAATGATAAACTACAGTTGATGACAGTAATAATGATAAACTACAGTTGATGACAGTAATAAAGATAAACTACAGTCGATGACAGTAATACAGATAAACTACAGTTGATGACAGTAATAATGATAAACTACAGTTGATGACAGTAATAAAGATAAACTACAGTTGATGACAGTAATACAGATAAACTACAGTTGATGACAGTAATACAGATAAACTACAGTTGATGACAGTAATACAGATAAACTACAGTTGATGACAGTAATAATGATAAACTACAGTTGATGACAGTAATACAGATAAACTACAGTTGATGACAGTAATACAGATAAACTACAGTTGATGACAGTAATAATGATAAACTACAGTTGATGACAGTAATAATGATAAACTACAGTCGATGACAGTAATAATGATAAACTACAGTTGATGACAGTAATAAAGATAAACTACAGTCGATGACAGTAATACAGATAAACTACAGTTGATGACAGTGATAATGATAAACTACAGTTGATGACAGTAATAATGATAAACTACAGTTGATGACAGTAATAAAGATAAACTACAGTCGATGACAGTAATACAGATAAACTACAGTTGATGACAGTAATACAGATAAACTACAGTTGATGACAGTAATACAGATAAACTACAGTTGATGACAGTAATAATGATAAACTACAGTTGATGACAGTAATAAAGATAAACTACAGTCGATGACAGTAATACAGATAAACTACAGTTGATGACAGTAATAATGATAAACTACAGTTGATGACAGTAATAAAGATAAACTACAGTTGATGACAGTAATACAGATAAACTACACTTGATGACAGTAATACAGATAAACTACAGTTGATGACAGTAATACAGATAAACTACAGTTGATGACAGTAATAATGATAAACTACAGTTGATCACAGTAATAAAAATAAACTACAGTTGATGACAGTAATACAGATAAACTACAGTTGATGACAGTAATAATGATAAACTACAGTTGATGACAGTAATAATGATAAACTACAGTTGATGACAGTAATAATGATAAACTACAGTTGATGACAGTAATAATGATAAACTACAGTTGATGACAGTAATACAGATAAACTACAGTTGATGACAGTAATAATGATAAACTACAGTTGATGACAGTAATAATGATAAACTACAGTTGATGACAGTAATACAGATAAACTACAGTTGATGACAGTAATAAAGATAAACTACAGTTGATGACAGTAATAAAGATAAACTACAGTTGATGACAGTAATAATGATAAACTACAGTTGATCACAGTAATAATGATAAACTACAGTTGATGACAGTAATAATGATAAACTACAGTTGATGACAGTAATAATGATAAACTACAGTTGATGACAGTAATAATGATAAACTACAGTTGATGACAGTAATACAGATAAACTACAGTTGATGACAGTAATACAGATAAACTACAGTTGATGACAGTAATAATGATAAACTACAGTTGATGACAGTAATACAGATAAACTACAGTTGATGACAGTAATACAGATAAACTACAGTTGATGACAGTAATAATGATAAACTACAGTTGATGACAGTAATACAGATAAACTACAGTTGATGACAGTAATAATGATAAACTACAGTTGATGACAGTAATAATGATAAACTACAGTTGATGACAGTAATACAGATAAACTACAGTTGATGACAGTAATACAGATAAACTACAGTTGATCACAGTAATAAAGATAAACTACAGTTGATCACAGTAATACAAATAAACTACAGTTGATGACAGTAATACAGATAAACTACAGTTGATGACAGTAATAATGATAAACTACAGTTGATGACAGTAATAATGATAAACTACAGTTGATGACAGTAATGCATTTAAACTACAGTTGATGACAGTAATACATATAAACTACAGTTGATGACAGTAATACAGATAAACTACAGTTGATGACAGTAATAATGATAAACTACAGTTGATGACAGTAATACAGATAAACTACAGTCGATGACAGTAATAATGATAAACTACAGTTGATGACAGTAATACAGATAAACTACAGTTGATGACAGTAATACAGATAAACTACAGTTGATGACAGTAATAATGATAAACTACAGTTGATGACAGTAATACAGATAAACTACAGTTGATGACAGTAATAATGATAAACTACAGTTGATGACAGTAATACAGATAAACTACAGTTGATGACAGTAATACAGATAAACTACAGTTGATGACAGTAATACAGATAAACTACAGTTGATGACAGTAATAATGATAAACTACAGTTGATGACAGTAATACAGATAAACTACAGTTGATGACAGTAATAATGATAAACTACAGTTGATGACAGTAATACAGATAAACTACAGTTGATGACAGTAATAATGATAAACTACAGTTGATGACAGTAATACAGATAAACTACAGTTGATGACAGTAATAATGATAAACTACAGTTGATGACAGTAATAATGATAAACTACAGTCGATGACAGTAATACAGATAAACTACAGTTGATGACAGTAATAATGATAAACTACAGTTGATGACAGTAATAATGATAAACTACAGTTGATGACAGTAATAAAGATAAACTACAGTCGATGACAGTAATACAGATAAACTACAGTTGATGACAGTAATAATGATAAACTACAGTTGATGACAGTAATAATGATAAACTACAGTCAATGACAGTAATAATGATAAACTACAGTTGATGACAGTAATAAAGATAAACTACAGTCGATGACAGTAATACAGATAAACTACAGTTGATGACAGTGATAATGATAAACTACAGTTGATGACAGTAATAATGATAAACTACAGTTGATGACAGTAATAAAGATAAACTACAGTCGATGACAGTAATACAGATAAACTACAGTTGATGACAGTAATAATGATAAACTACAGTTGATGACAGTAATAAAGATAAACTACAGTTGATGACAGTAATACAGATAAACTACAGTTGATGACAGTAATACAGATAAACTACAGTTGATGACAGTAATACAGATAAACTACAGTTGATGACAGTAATAATGATAAACTACAGTTGATGACAGTAATACAGATAAACTACAGTTGATGACAGTAATAATGATAAACTACAGTTGATGACAGTAATACAGATAAACTACAGTTGATGACAGTAATAATGATAAACTACAGTTGATGACAGTAATAATGATAAACTACAGTTGATGACAGTAATACAGATAAACTACAGTTGATGACAGTAATACAGATAAACTACAGTTGATCACAGTAATAAAGATAAACTACAGTTGATCACAGTAATACAAATAAACTACAGTTGATGACAGTAATACAGATAAACTACAGTTGATGACAGTAATAATGATAAACTACAGTTGATGACAGTAATAATGATAAACTACAGTTGATGACAGTAATGCATTTAAACTACAGTTGATGACAGTAATACAGATAAACTACAGTTGATGACAGTAATACAGATAAACTACAGTTGATGACAGTAATAATGATAAACTACAGTTGATGACAGTAATACAGATAAACTACAGTCGATGACAGTAATAATGATAAACTACAGTTGATGACAGTAATACAGATAAACTACAGTTGATGACAGTAATACAGATAAACTACAGTTGATGACAGTAATAATGATAAACTACAGTTGATGACAGTAATACAGATAAACTACAGTTGATGACAGTAATAATGATAAACTACAGTTGATGACAGTAATACAGATAAACTACAGTTGATGACAGTAATACAGATAAACTACAGTTGATGACAGTAATAATGATAAACTACAGTTGATGACAGTAATACAGATAAACTACAGTTGATGACAGTAATAATGATAAACTACAGTTGATGACAGTAATACAGATAAACTACAGTTGATGACAGTAATAATGATAAACTACAGTTGATGACAGTAATACAGATAAACTACAGTTGATGACAGTAATAATGATAAACTACAGTTGATGACAGTAATAATGATAAACTACAGTCGATGACAGTAATATAGATAAACTACAGTTGATGACAGTAATAATGATAAACTACAGTTGATGACAGTAATAATGATAAACTACAGTTGATGACAGTAATAAAGATAAACTACAGTCGATGACAGTAATACAGATAAACTACAGTTGATGACAGTAATAATGATAAACTACAGTTGATGACAGTAATAATGATAAACTACAGTCGATGACAGTAATAATGATAAACTACAGTTGATGACAGTAATAAAGATAAACTACAGTCGATGACAGTAATACAGATAAACTACAGTTGATGACAGTGATAATGATAAACTACAGTTGATGACAGTAATAATGATAAACTACAGTTGATGACAGTAATAAAGATAAACTACAGTCGATGACAGTAATACAGATAAACTACAGTTGATGACAGTAATAATGATAAACTACAGTTGATGACAGTAATAAAGATAAACTACAGTTGATGACAGTAATACAGATAAACTACAGTTGATGACAGTAATACAGATAAACTACAGTTGATGACAGTAATACAGATAAACTACAGTTGATGACAGTAATAATGATAAACTACAGTTGATGACAGTAATACAGATAAACTACAGTTGATGACAGTAATACAGATAAACTACAGTTGATGACAGTAATAATGATAAACTACAGTTGATGATAGATATAAAGATAAACTACAGTTGATGACAGTAATACAGATAAACTACAGTTGATGACAGTAATACAGATAAACTACAGTTGATGACAGTAATAATGATAAACTACAGTTGATGACAGTAATACAGATAAACTACAGTTGATGACAGTAATACAGATAAACTACAGTTGATGACAGTAATAATGATAAACTACAGTTGATGACAGTAATAATGATAAACTACAGTTGATGACAGTAATAATGATAAACTACAGTTGATGACAGTAATACAGATAAACTACAGTTGATGACAGTAATAATGATAAACTACAGTTGATGACAGTAATAATGATAAACTACAGTTGATGACAGTAATACAGATAAACTACAGTTGATGACAGTAATACAGATAAACTACAGTTGATGACAGTAATAATGATAAACTACAGTTGATGACAGTAATAATGATAAACTACAGTTGATGACAGTAATACAGATAAACTACAGTTGATGACAGTAATAATGATAAACTACAGTTGATGACAGTAATACAGATAAACTACAGTTGATGACAGTAATACAGATAAACTACAGTTGATGACAGTAATAATGATAAACTACAGTTGATGACAGTAATAATGATAAACTACAGTTGATGACAGTAATAATGATAAACTACAGTTGATGACAGTAATACAGATAAACTACAGTTGATGACAGTAATAATGATAAACTACAGTTGATGACAGTAATAATGATAAACTACAGTTGATGACAGTAATACAGATAAACTACAGTTGATGACAGTAATACAGATAAACTACAGTTGATGACAGTAATAATGATAAACTACAGTTGATGACAGTAATACAGATAAACTACAGTTGATGACAGTAATACAGATAAACTACAGTTGATGACAGTAATAATGATAAACTACAGTTGATGACAGTAATACAGATAAACTACAGTTGATGACAGTAATACAGATAAACTACAGTTGATGACAGTAATAATGATAAACTACAGTTGATGACAGTAATAATGATAAACTACAGTTGATGACAGTAATAATGATAAACTACAGTTGATGACAGTAATACAGATAAACTACAGTTGATGACAGTAATAATGATAAACTACAGTTGATGACAGTAATAATGATAAACTACAGTTGATGACAGTAATACAGATAAACTACAGTTGATGACAGTAATACAGATAAACTACAGTTGATGACAGTAATAAAGATAAACTACAGTTGATGACAGTAATAAAGATAAACTACAGTTGATGACAGTAATAATGATAAACTACAGTTGATCACAGTAATAATGATAAACTACAGTAATGACAGTAATACAGATAAACTACAGTTGATGACAGTAATACAGATAAACTACAGTTGATGACAGTAATAAAGATAAACTACAGTTGATGACAGTAATAAAGATAAACTACAGTTGATGACAGTAATAATGATAAACTACAGTTGATCACAGTAATAATGATAAACTACAGTTGATGACAGTAATAATGATAAACTACAGTTGATGACAGTAATAATGATAAACTACAGTTGATGACAGTAATAATGATAAACTACAGTTGATGACAGTAATACAGATAAACTACAGTTGATGACAGTAATACAGATAAACTACAGTTGATGACAGTAATAATGATAAACTACAGTTGATGACAGTAATACAGATAAACTACAGTTGATGACAGTAATACAGATAAACTACAGTTGATGACAGTAATAATGATAAACTACAGTTGATGACAGTAATACAGATAAACTACAGTTGATGACAGTAATAATGATAAACTACAGTTGATGACAGTAATAATGATAAACTACAGTTGATGACAGTAATACAGATAAACTACAGTTGATGACAGTAATACAGATAAACTACAGTTGATCACAGTAATAAAGATAAACTACAGTTGATCACAGTAATAAAAATAAACTACAGTTGATGACAGTAATACAGATAAACTACAGTTGATGACAGTAATAATGATAAACTACAGTTGATGACAGTAATAATGATAAACTACAGTTGATGACAGTAATAATGATAAACTACAGTTGATGACACTAATGCATTTAAACTACAGTTGATGACAGTAATACAGATAAACTACAGTTGATGACAGTAATACAGATAAACTACAGTTGATGACAGTAATACAGATAAACTACAGTTGATGACAGTAATAATGATAAACTACAGTTGATGACACTAATGCATTTAAACTACAGTTGATGACAGTAATACAGATAAACTACAGTTGATGACAGTAATACAGATAAACTACAGTTGATGACAGTAATACAGATAAACTACAGTTGATGACAGTAATAATGATAAACTACAGTTGATGACAGTAATACAGATAAACTACAGTTGATGACAGTAATAATGATAAACTACAGTTGATGACAGTAA
The DNA here is from genome assembly GCF_963971535.1 of Notolepis coatsorum. Lineage (NCBI taxonomy): Eukaryota > Metazoa > Chordata > Actinopteri > Aulopiformes > Paralepididae > Notolepis > Notolepis coatsorum. The sequence goes on along the minus strand of NW_028173335.1, from coordinate 16,510 downwards.
TACAGATAAACTACAGTTGATGACAGTAATACAGATAAACTACAGTTGATGACAGTAATACAGATAAACTACAGTTGATGACAGTAATAATGATAAACTACAGTTGATGACAGTAATACAGATAAACTACAGTTGATGACAGTAATAATGATAAACTACAGTTGATGACAGTAATACAGATAAACTACAGTTGATGACAGTAATAATGATAAACTACAGTTGATGACAGTAATACAGATAAACTACAGTTGATGACAGTAATAATGATAAACTACAGTTGATGACAGTAATAATGATAAACTACAGTCGATGACAGTAATACAGATAAACTACAGTTGATGACAGTAATAATGATAAACTACAGTTGATGACAGTAATAATGATAAACTACAGTCGATGACAGTAATAAAGATAAACTACAGTCGATGACAGTAATACAGACAAACTACAGTTGATGACAGTAATAATGATAAACTACAGTTGATGACAGTAATAATGATAAACTACAGTTGATGACAGTAATACAGATAAACTACAGTTGATGACAGTAATAATGATAAACTACAGTTGATGACACTAATGCATTTAAACTACAGTTGATGACAGTAATATAGATAAACTACAGTTGATGACAGTAATACAGATAAACTACAGTTGATGACAGTAATACAGATAAACTACAGTTGATGACAGTAATACAGATAAACTACAGTTGATGACAGTAATAATGATAAACTACAGTTGATGACAGTAATACAGATAAACTACAGTTGATGACAGTAATAATGATAAACTACAGTTGATGACAGTAATAATGATAAACTACAGTCGATGACAGTAATACAGATAAACTACAGTTGATGACAGTAATAATGATAAACTACAGTTGATGACAGTAATAATGATAAACTACAGTCGATGACAGTAATAAAGATAAACTACAGTCGATGACAGTAATACAGATAAACTACAGTTGATGACAGTAATAATGATAAACTACAGTTGATGACAGTAATAATGATAAACTACAGTCGATGACAGTAATAATGATAAACTACAGTTGATGACAGTAATAAAGATAAACTACAGTCGATGACAGTAATACAGATAAACTACAGTTGATGACAGTAATAATGATAAACTACAGTTGATGACAGTAATAATGATAAACTACAGTTGATGACAGTAATAAAGATAAACTACAGTCGATGACAGTAATACAGATAAACTACAGTTGATGACAGTAATAATGATAAACTACAGTTGATGACAGTAATAAAGATAAACTACAGTTGATGACAGTAATACAGATAAACTACAGTTGATGACAGTAATACAGATAAACTACAGTTGATGACAGTAATACAGATAGACTACAGTTGATGACAGTAATAATGATAAACTACAGTTGATGACAGTAATACAGATAAACTACAGTTGATGACAGTAATACAGATAAACTACAGTTGATGACAGTAATAATGATAAACTACAGTTGATGACAGTAATACAGATAAACTACAGTTGATGACAGTAATAATGATAAACTACAGTTGATGACAGTAATAATGATAAACTACAGTTGATGACAGTAATAAAGATAAACTACAGTCGATGACAGTAATACAGATAAACTACAGTTGATGACAGTAATAATGATAAACTACAGTTGATGACAGTAATAAAGATAAACTACAGTTGATGACAGTAATAAAGATAAACTACAGTTGATGACAGTAATACAGATAAACTACAGTTGATGACAGTAATACAGATAAACTACAGTTGATGACAGTAATACAGATAGACTACAGTTGATGACAGTAATAATGATAAACTACAGTTGATGACAGTAATACAGATAAACTACAGTTGATGACAGTAATACAGATAAACTACAGTTGATGACAGTAATAATGATAAACTACAGTTGATGACAGTAATACAGATAAACTACAGTTGATGACAGTAATAATGATAAACTACAGTTGATGACAGTAATACAGATAAACTACAGTTGATGACAGTAATACAGATAAACTACAGTTGATGACAGTAATAATGATAAACTACAGTTGATGACAGTAATACAGATAAACTACAGTTGATGACAGTAATACAGATAAACTACAGTTGATGACAGTAATAATGATAAACTACAGTTGATGACAGTAATACAGATAAACTACAGTTGATGACAGTAATACAGATAAACTACAGTTGATGACAGTAATAATGATAAACTACAGTTGATGACAGTAATACAGATAAACTACAGTTGATGACAGTAATAATGATAAACTACAGTTGATGACAGTAATACAGATAAACTACAGTTGATGACAGTAATAATGATAAACTACAGTTGATGACAGTAATAATGATAAACTACAGTTGATGACAGTAATACAGATAAACTACAGTTGATGACATTAATAATGATAAACTACAGTTGATGACAGTAATACAGATAAACTACAGTTGATGACAGTAATACAGATAAACTACAGTTGATGACAGTAATACAGATAAACTACAGTTGATGACAGTAATAATGATAAACTACAGTTGATGACAGTAATACAGATAAACTACAGTTGATGACAGTAATAATGATAAACTACAGTTGATGACAGTAATACAGATAAACTACAGTTGATGACAGTAATAATGATAAACTACAGTTGATGACAGTAATAATGATAAACTACAGTTGATGACAGTAATTTACAGATAAACTACAGTTGATGACAGTAATAATGATAAACTACAGTTGATGACAGTAATAATGATAAACTACAGTTGATGACAGTAATACAGATAAACTACAGTTGATGACAGTAATAATGATAAACTACAGTTGATGACAGTAATAATGATAAACTACAGTTGATGACAGTAATACAGATAAACTACAGTTGATCACAGTAATACAGATAAACTACAGTTGATCACAGTAATAAAGATAAACTACAGTTGATCACAGTAATAATGATAAACTACAGTTGATGACAGTAATAATGATAAACTACAGTTGATGACAGTAATAATGATAAACTACAGTTGATGACAGTAATACAGATAAACTACAGTTGATGACAGTAATAATGATAAACTACAGTTGATGACAGTAATACAGATAAACTACAGTTGATGACAGTAATACAGATAAACTACAGTTGATGACAGTAATAATGATAAACTACAGTCGATGACAGTAATACAGATAAACTACAGTTGATGACAGTAATAATGATAAACTACAGTTGATGACAGTAATAATGATAAACTACAGTCGATGACAGTAATAATGATAAACTACAGTTGATGACAGTAATAAAGATAAACTACAGTCGATGACAGTAATACAGATAAACTACAGTTGATGACAGTAATAATGATAAACTACAGTTGATGACAGTAATAATGATAAACTACAGTCGATGACAGTAATAATGATAAACTACAGTTGATGACAGTAATAAAGATAAACTACAGTCGATGACAGTAATACAGATAAACTACAGTTGATGACAGTAATAATGATAAACTACAGTTGATGACAGTAATAATGATAAACTACAGTTGATGACAGTGATAAAGATAAACTACAGTCGATGACAGTAATACGGATAAACTACAGTTGATGACAGTAATAATGATAAACTACAGTTGATGACAGTAATAAAGATAAACTACAGTTGATGACAGTAATACAGATAAACTACAGTTGATGACAGTAATACAGATAAACTACAGTTGATGACAGTAATACAGATAGACTACAGTTGATGACAGTAATAATGATAAACTACAGTTGATGACAGTAATACAGATAAACTACAGTTGATGACAGTAATACAGATAAACTACAGTTGATGACAGTAATACAGATAAACTACAGTTGATGACAGTAATAATGATAAACTACAGTTGATGATAGATATAAAGATAAACTACAGTTGATGACAGTAATACAGATAAACTACAGTTGATGACAGTAATAATGATAAACTACAGTTGATGACAGTAATAATGATAAACTACAGTTGATGACAGTAATACAGATAAACTACAGTTGATGACAGTAATACAGATAAACTACAGTTGATGACAGTAATAATGATAAACTACAGTTGATGACAGTAATACAGATAAACTACAGTTGATGACAGTAATAATGATAAACTACAGTTGATGACAGTAATACAGATAAACTACAGTTGATGACAGTAATACAGATAAACTACAGTTGATGACAGTAATACAGATAAACTACAGTTGATGACAGTAATAATGATAAACTACAGTTGATGACAGTAATACAGATAAACTACAGTTGATGACAGTAATAATGATAAACTACAGTTGATGACAGTAATACAGATAAACTACAGTTGATGACAGTAATAATGATAAACTACAGTTGATGACAGTAATACAGATAAACTACAGTTGATGACAGTAATAATGATAAACTACAGTTGATGACAGTAATAATGATAAACTACAGTCGATGACAGTAATACAGATAAACTACAGTTGATGACAGTAATAATGATAAACTACAGTTGATGACAGTAATAATGATAAACTACAGTCGATGACAGTAATAAAGATAAACTACAGTCGATGACAGTAATACAGATAAACTACAGTTGATGACAGTAATAATGATAAACTACAGTTGATGACAGTAATAATGATAAACTACAGTTGATGACAGTAATACAGATAAACTACAGTTGATGACAGTAATAATGATAAACTACAGTTGATGACACTAATGCATTTAAACTACAGTTGATGACAGTAATATAGATAAACTACAGTTGATGACAGTAATACAGATAAACTACAGTTGATGACAGTAATACAGATAAACTACAGTTGATGACAGTAATACAGATAAACTACAGTTGATGACAGTAATAATGATAAACTACAGTTGATGACAGTAATACAGATAAACTACAGTTGATGACAGTAATAATGATAAACTACAGTTGATGACAGTAATAATGATAAACTACAGTCGATGACAGTAATACAGATAAACTACAGTTGATGACAGTAATAATGATAAACTACAGTTGATGACAGTAATAATGATAAACTACAGTCGATGACAGTAATAAAGATAAACTACAGTCGATGACAGTAATACAGATAAACTACAGTTGATGACAGTAATAATGATAAACTACAGTTGATGACAGTAATAATGATAAACTACAGTCGATGACAGTAATAATGATAAACTACAGTTGATGACAGTAATAAAGATAAACTACAGTCGATGACAGTAATACAGATAAACTACAGTTGATGACAGTAATAATGATAAACTACAGTTGATGACAGTAATAATGATAAACTACAGTTGATGACAGTAATAAAGATAAACTACAGTCGATGACAGTAATACAGATAAACTACAGTTGATGACAGTAATAATGATAAACTACAGTTGATGACAGTAATAAAGATAAACTACAGTTGATGACAGTAATACAGATAAACTACAGTTGATGACAGTAATACAGATAAACTACAGTTGATGACAGTAATACAGATAGACTACAGTTGATGACAGTAATAATGATAAACTACAGTTGATGACAGTAATACAGATAAACTACAGTTGATGACAGTAATACAGATAAACTACAGTTGATGACAGTAATACAGATAAACTACAGTTGATGACAGTAATAATGATAAACTACAGTTGATGATAGATATAAAGATAAACTACAGTTGATGACAGTAATACAGATAAACTACAGTTGATGACAGTAATAATGATAAACTACAGTTGATGACAGTAATAATGATAAACTACAGTTGATGACAGTAATACAGATAAACTACAGTTGATGACAGTAATACAGATAAACTACAGTTGATGACAGTAATAATGATAAACTACAGTTGATGACAGTAATACAGATAAACTACAGTTGATGACAGTAATAATGATAAACTACAGTTGATGACAGTAATACAGATAAACTACAGTTGATGACAGTAATACAGATAAACTACAGTTGATGACAGTAATAATGATAAACTACAGTTGATGACAGTAATACAGATAAACTACAGTTGATGACAGTAATAATGATAAACTACAGTTGATGACAGTAATACAGATAAACTACAGTTGATGACAGTAATAATGATAAACTACAGTTGATGACAGTAATAATGATAAACTACAGTTGATGACAGTAATACAGATAAACTACAGTTGATGACATTAATAATGATAAACTACAGTTGATGACAGTAATACAGATAAACTACAGTTGATGACAGTAATACAGATAAACTACAGTTGATGACAGTAATACAGATAAACTACAGTTGATGACAGTAATAATGATAAACTACAGTTGATGACAGTAATACAGATAAACTACAGTTGATGACAGTAATAATGATCAACTACAGTTGATGACAGTAATACAGATAAACTACAGTTGATGACAGTAATAATGATAAACTACAGTTGATGACAGTAATAATGATAAACTACAGTTGATGACAGTAATTTACAGATAAACTACAGTTGATGACAGTAATAATGATAAACTACAGTTGATGACAGTAATAATGATAAACTACAGTTGATGACAGTAATACAGATAAACTACAGTTGATGACAGTAATAATGATAAACTACAGTTGATGACAGTAATAATGATAAACTACAGTTGATGACAGTAATACAGATAAACTACAGTTGATCACAGTAATACAGATAAACTACAGTTGATCACAGTAATAAAGATAAACTACAGTTGATCACAGTAATAATGATAAACTACAGTTGATGACAGTAATAATGATAAACTACAGTTGATGACAGTAATAATGATAAACTACAGTTGATGACAGTAATACAGATAAACTACAGTTGATGACAGTAATAATGATAAACTACAGTTGATGACAGTAATACAGATAAACTACAGTTGATGACAGTAATACAGATAAACTACAGTTGATGACAGTAATAATGATAAACTACAGTCGATGACAGTAATACAGATAAACTACAGTTGATGACAGTAATAATGATAAACTACAGTTGATGACAGTAATAATGATAAACTACAGTCGATGACAGTAATAATGATAAACTACAGTTGATGACAGTAATAAAGATAAACTACAGTCGATGACAGTAATACAGATAAACTACAGTTGATGACAGTAATAATGATAAACTACAGTTGATGACAGTAATAATGATAAACTACAGTCGATGACAGTAATAATGATAAACTACAGTTGATGACAGTAATAAAGATAAACTACAGTCGATGACAGTAATACAGATAAACTACAGTTGATGACAGTAATAATGATAAACTACAGTTGATGACAGTAATAATGATAAACTACAGTTGATGACAGTGATAAAGATAAACTACAGTCGATGACAGTAATACGGATAAACTACAGTTGATGACAGTAATAATGATAAACTACAGTTGATGACAGTAATAAAGATAAACTACAGTTGATGACAGTAATACAGATAAACTACAGTTGATGACAGTAATACAGATAAACTACAGTTGATGACAGTAATACAGATAGACTACAGTTGATGACAGTAATAATGATAAACTACAGTTGATGACAGTAATACAGATAAACTACAGTTGATGACAGTAATACAGATAAACTACAGTTGATGACAGTAATACAGATAAACTACAGTTGATGACAGTAATAATGATAAACTACAGTTGATGATAGATATAAAGATAAACTACAGTTGATGACAGTAATACAGATAAACTACAGTTGATGACAGTAATAATGATAAACTACAGTTGATGACAGTAATAATGATAAACTACAGTTGATGACAGTAATACAGATAAACTACAGTTGATGACAGTAATACAGATAAACTACAGTTGATGACAGTAATAATGATAAACTACAGTTGATGACAGTAATACAGATAAACTACAGTTGATGACAGTAATAATGATAAACTACAGTTGATGACAGTAATACAGATAAACTACAGTTGATGACAGTAATACAGATAAACTACAGTTGATGACAGTAATAATGATAAACTACAGTTGATGACAGTAATACAGATAAACTACAGTTGATGACAGTAATAATGATAAACTACAGTTGATGACAGTAATACAGATAAACTACAGTTGATGACAGTAATAATGATAAACTACAGTTGATTACAGTAATAATGATAAACTACAGTTGATGACAGTAATACAGATAAACTACAGTTGATGACAGTAATACAGATAAACTACAGTTGATGACAGTAATAATGATAAACTACAGTTGATGACAGTAATACAGATAAACTACAGTTGATGACAGTAATAACGATAAACTACAGTTGATGACAGTAATACAGATAAACTACAGTTGATGACAGTAATAATGATAAACTACAGTTGATGACAGTAATAATGATAAACTACAGTTGATGACAGTAATACAGATAAACTACAGTTGATGACAGTAATAATGATAAACTACAGTTGATGACAGTAATAATGATAAACTACAGTTGATGACAGTAATACAGATAAACTACAGTTGATGACAGTAATAATGATAAACTACAGTTGATGACAGTAATAATGATAAACTACAGTTGATGACAGTAATACAGATAAACTACAGTTGATGACAGTAATACAGATAAACTACAGTTGATCACAGTAATAAAGATAAACTACAGTTGATCACAGTAATAAAAATAAACTACAGTTGATGACAGTAATACAGATAAACTACAGTTGATGACAGTAATAATGATAAACTACAGTTGATGACAGTAATAATGATAAACTACAGTTGATGACAGTAATAATGATAAACTACAGTTGATGACAGTAATACAGATAAACTACAGTTGATGACAGTAATAATGATAAACTACAGTTGATGACAGTAATACAGATAAACTACAGTTGATGACAGTAATACAGATAAACTACAGTTGATGACAGTAATAATGATAAACTACAGTCGATGACAGTAATACAGATAAACTACAGTTGATGACAGTAATAATGATAAACTACAGTTGATGACAGTAATAATGATAAACTACAGTCGATGACAGTAATAATGATAAACTACAGTTGATGACAGTAATAAAGATAAACTACAGTCGATGACAGTAATACAGATAAACTACAGTTGATGACAGTAATAATGATAAACTACAGTTGATGACAGTAATACAGATAAACTACAGTTGATGACAGTAATACAGATAAACTACAGTTGATGACAGTAATACAGATAAACTACAGTTGATGACAGTAATAATGATAAACTACAGTTGATGACAGTAATACAGATAAACTACAGTTGATGACAGTAATATGATAAACTACAGTTGATGACAGTAATACAGATAAACTACAGTTGATGACAGTAATAATGATAAACTACAGTTGATGACAGTAATACAGATAAACTACAGTTGATGACAGTAATAATGATAAACTACAGTTGATGACAGTAATAATGATAAACTACAGTTGATGACAGTAATAATGATAAACTACAGTCGATGACAGTAATAATGATAAACTACAGTTGATGACAGTAATAAAGATAAACTACAGTCGATGACAGTAATACAGATAAACTACAGTTGATGACAGTAATAATGATAAACTACAGTTGATGACAGTAATAATGATAAACTACAGTTGATGACAGTAATAAAGATAAACTACAGTCGATGACAGTAATACAGATAAACTACAGTTGATGACAGTAATAATGATAAACTACAGTTGATGACAGTAATAAAGATAAACTACAGTTGATGACAGTAATACAGATAAACTACAGTTGATGACAGTAATACAGATAAACTACAGTTGATGACAGTAATACAGATAGACTACAGTTGATGACAGTAATAATGATAAACTACAGTTGATGACAGTAATACAGATAAACTACAGTTGATGACAGTAATACAGATAAACTACAGTTGATGACAGTAATACAGATAAACTACAGTTGATGACAGTAATAATGATAAACTACAGTTGATGATAGATATAAAGATAAACTACAGTTGATGACAGTAATACAGATAAACTACAGTTGATGACAGTAATAATGATAAACTACAGTTGATGACAGTAATAATGATAAACTACAGTTGATGACAGTAATACAGATAAACTACAGTTGATGACAGTAATACAGATAAACTACAGTTGATGACAGTAATAATGATAAACTACAGTTGATGACAGTAATACAGATAAACTACAGTTGATGACAGTAATAATGATAAACTACAGTTGATGACAGTAATACAGATAAACTACAGTTGATGACAGTAATACAGATAAACTACAGTTGATGACAGTAATAATGATAAACTACAGTTGATGACAGTAATACAGATAAACTACAGTTGATGACAGTAATAATGATAAACTACAGTTGATGACAGTAATACAGATAAACTACAGTTGATGACAGTAATAATGATAAACTACAGTTGATGACAGTAATAATGATAAACTACAGTTGATGACAGTAATACAGATAAACTACAGTTGATGACATTAATAATGATAAACTACAGTTGATGACAGTAATACAGATAAACTACAGTTGATGACAGTAATACAGATAAACTACAGTTGATGACAGTAATACAGATAAACTACAGTTGATGACAGTAATAATGATAAACTACAGTTGATGACAGTAATACAGATAAACTACAGTTGATGACAGTAATAATGATAAACTACAGTTGATGACAGTAATACAGATAAACTACAGTTGATGACAGTAATAATGATAAACTACAGTTGATGACAGTAATAATGATAAACTACAGTTGATGACAGTAATTTACAGATAAACTACAGTTGATGACAGTAATAATGATAAACTACAGTTGATGACAGTAATAATGATAAACTACAGTTGATGACAGTAATACAGATAAACTACAGTTGATGACAGTAATAATGATAAACTACAGTTGATGACAGTAATAATGATAAACTACAGTTGATGACAGTAATACAGATAAACTACAGTTGATCACAGTAATACAGATAAACTACAGTTGATCACAGTAATAAAGATAAACTACAGTTGATCACAGTAATAATGATAAACTACAGTTGATGACAGTAATAATGATAAACTACAGTTGATGACAGTAATAATGATAAACTACAGTTGATGACAGTAATACAGATAAACTACAGTTGATGACAGTAATAATGATAAACTACAGTTGATGACAGTAATACAGATAAACTACAGTTGATGACAGTAATACAGATAAACTACAGTTGATGACAGTAATAATGATAAACTACAGTCGATGACAGTAATACAGATAAACTACAGTTGATGACAGTAATAATGATAAACTACAGTTGATGACAGTAATAATGATAAACTACAGTCGATGACAGTAATAATGATAAACTACAGTTGATGACAGTAATAAAGATAAACTACAGTCGATGACAGTAATACAGATAAACTACAGTTGATGACAGTAATAATGATAAACTACAGTTGATGACAGTAATAATGATAAACTACAGTCGATGACAGTAATAATGATAAACTACAGTTGATGACAGTAATAAAGATAAACTACAGTCGATGACAGTAATACAGATAAACTACAGTTGATGACAGTAATAATGATAAACTACAGTTGATGACAGTAATAATGATAAACTACAGTTGATGACAGTGATAAAGATAAACTACAGTCGATGACAGTAATACGGATAAACTACAGTTGATGACAGTAATAATGATAAACTACAGTTGATGACAGTAATAAAGATAAACTACAGTTGATGACAGTATTACAGATAAACTACAGTTGATGACAGTAATACAGATAAACTACAGTTGATGACAGTAATACAGATAGACTACAGTTGATGACAGTAATAATGATAAACTACAGTTGATGACAGTAATACAGATAAACTACAGTTGATGACAGTAATACAGATAAACTACAGTTGATGACAGTAATACAGATAAACTACAGTTGATGACAGTAATAATGATAAACTACAGTTGATGATAGATATAAAGATAAACTACAGTTGATGACAGTAATACAGATAAACTACAGTTGATGACAGTAATAATGATAAACTACAGTTGATGACAGTAATAATGATAAACTACAGTTGATGACAGTAATACAGATAAACTACAGTTGATGACAGTAATACAGATAAACTACAGTTGATGACAGTAATAATGATAAACTACAGTTGATGACAGTAATACAGATAAACTACAGTTGATGACAGTAATAATGATAAACTACAGTTGATGACAGTAATACAGATAAACTACAGTTGATGACAGTAATACAGATAAACTACAGTTGATGACAGTAATAATGATAAACTACAGTTGATGACAGTAATACAGATAAACTACAGTTGATGACAGTAATAATGATAAACTACAGTTGATGACAGTAATACAGATAAACTACAGTTGATGACAGTAATAATGATAAACTACAGTTGATTACAGTAATAATGATAAACTACAGTTGATGACAGTAATACAGATAAACTACAGTTGATGACAGTAATACAGATAAACTACAGTTGATGACAGTAATAATGATAAACTACAGTTGATGACAGTAATACAGATAAACTACAGTTGATGACAGTAATAACGATAAACTACAGTTGATGACAGTAATACAGATAAACTACAGTTGATGACAGTAATAATGATAAACTACAGTTGATGACAGTAATAATGATAAACTACAGTTGATGACAGTAATACAGATAAACTACAGTTGATGACAGTAATAATGATAAACTACAGTTGATGACAGTAATAATGATAAACTACAGTTGATGACAGTAATACAGATAAACTACAGTTGATGACAGTAATAATGATAAACTACAGTTGATGACAGTAATAATGATAAACTACAGTTGATGACAGTAATACAGATAAACTACAGTTGATGACAGTAATACAGATAAACTACAGTTGATCACAGTAATAAAGATAAACTACAGTTGATCACAGTAATAAAAATAAACTACAGTTGATGACAGTAATACAGATAAACTACAGTTGATGACAGTAATAATGATAAACTACAGTTGATGACAGTAATAATGATAAACTACAGTTGATGACAGTAATAATGATAAACTACAGTTGATGACAGTAATAATGATAAACTACAGTTGATGACAGTAATACAGATAAACTACAGTTGATGACAGTAATACAGATAAACTACAGTTGATGACAGTAATAATGATAAACTACAGTCGATGACAGTAATACAGATAAACTACAGTTGATGACAGTAATAATGATAAACTACAGTTGATGACAGTAATAATGATAAACTACAGTCGATGACAGTAATAATGATAAACTACAGTTGATGACAGTAATAAAGATAAACTACAGTCGATGACAGTAATACAGATAAACTACAGTTGATGACAGTAATAATGATAAACTACAGTTGATGACAGTAATACAGATAAACTACAGTTGATGACAGTAATACAGATAAACTACAGTTGATGACAGTAATACAGATAAACTACAGTTGATGACAGTAATAATGATAAACTACAGTTGATGACAGTAATACAGATAAACTACAGTTGATGACAGTAATAATGATAAACTACAGTTGATGACAGTAATACAGATAAACTACAGTTGATGACAGTAATAATGATAAACTACAGTTGATGACAGTAATACAGATAAACTACAGTTGATGACAGTAATAATGATAAACTACAGTTGATGACAGTAATAATGATAAACTACAGTCGATGACAGTAATACAGATAAACTACAGTTGATGACAGTAATAATGATAAACTACAGTTGATGACAGTAATAATGATAAACTACAGTTGATGACAGTAATAAAGATAAACTACAGTCGATGACAGTAATACAGATAAACTACAGTTGATGACAGTAATAATGATAAACTACAGTTGATGACAGTAATAATGATAAACTACAGTCGATGACAGTAATAATGATAAACTACAGTTGATGACAGTAATAAAGATAAACTACAGTCGATGACAGTAATACAGATAAACTACAGTTGATGACAGTGATAATGATAAACTACAGTTGATGACAGTAATAATGATAAACTACAGTTGATGACAGTAATAAATATAAACTACAGTCGATGACAGTAATACAGATAAACTACAGTTGATGACAGTAATAATGATAAACTACAGTTGATGACAGTAATAAAGATAAACTACAGTTGATGACAGTAATACAGATAAACTACAGTTGATGACAGTAATACAGATAAACTACAGTTGATGACAGTAATAATGATAAACTACAGTTGATGACAGTAATACAGATAAACTACAGTTGATGACAGTAATACAGATAAACTACAGTTGATGACAGTAATAATGATAAACTACAGTTGATGATAGATATAAAGATAAACTACAGTTGATGACAGTAATACAGATAAACTACAGTTGATGACAGTAATACAGATAAACTACAGTTGATGACAGTAATAATGATAAACTACAGTTGATGACAGTAATACAGATAAACTACAGTTGATGACAGTAATACAGATAAACTACAGTTGATGACAGTAATAATGATAAACTACAGTTGATGACAGTAATAATGATAAACTACAGTTGATGACAGTAATAATGATAAACTACAGTTGATGACAGTAATACAGATAAACTACAGTTGATGACAGTAATACAGATAAACTACAGTTGATGACAGTAATAATGATAAACTACAGTTGATGACAGTAATACAGATAAACTACAGTTGATGACAGTAATACAGATAAACTACAGTTGATGACAGTAATAATGATAAACTACAGTTGATGACAGTAATACAGATAAACTACAGTTGATGACAGTAATACAGATAAACTACAGTTGATGACAGTAATAATGATAAACTACAGTTGATGACAGTAATACAGATAAACTACAGTTGATGACAGTAATACAGATAAACTACAGTTGATGACAGTAATAATGATAAACTACAGTTGATGACAGTAATAATGATAAACTACAGTTGATGACAGTAATAATGATAAACTACAATTGATGACAGTAATACAGATAAACTACAGTTGATGACAGTAATAATGATAAACTACAGTTGATGACAGTAATAATGATAAACTACAGTTGATGACAGTAATACAGATAAACTACAGTTGATGACAGTAATACAGATAAACTACAGTTGATGACAGTAATAATGATAAACTACAGTTGATGACAGTAATACAGATAAACTACAGTTGATGACAGTAATACAGATAAACTACAGTTGATGACAGTAATAATGATAAACTACAGTTGATGACAGTAATAATGATAAACTACAGTTGATGACAGTAATACAGATAAACTACAGTTGATGACAGTAATCATGATAAACTACAGTTGATGACAGTAATACAGATAAACTACAGTTGATCACAGTAATAAAAATAAACTACAGTTGATGACAGTAATACAGATAAACTACAGTTGATGACAGTAATAATGATAAACTACAGTTGATGACAGTAATACTGATAAACTACAGTTGATGACAGTAATAATGATAAACTACAGTTGATGACAGTAATAATGATAAACTACAGTTGATGACAGTAATACAGATAAACTACAGTTGATGACAGTAATAATGATAAACTACAGTTGATGACAGTAATAATGATAAACTACAGTTGATGACAGTAATACAGATAAACTACAGTTGATGACAGTAATACAGATAAACTACAGTTGATGACAGTAATAAAGATAAACTACAGTTGATGACAGTAATAATGATAAACTACAGTTGATCACAGTAATAATGATAAACTACAGTTGATGACAGTAATAATGAAAACTACAGTTGATGACAGTAATAATGATAAACTACAGTTGATGACAGTAATAATGATAAACTACAGTTGATGACAGTAATACAGATAAACTACAGTTGATGACAGTAATACAGATAAACTACAGTTGATGACAGTAATAATGATAAACTACAGTTGATGACAGTAATACAGATAAACTACAGTTGATGACAGTAATACAGATAAACTACAGTTGATGACAGTAATAATGATAAACTACAGTTGATGACAGTAATACAGATAAACTACAGTTGATGACAGTAATAATGATAAACTACAGTTGATGACAGTAATACAGATAAACTACAGTTGATGACAGTAATACAGATAAACTACAGTTGATGACAGTAATACAGATAAACTACAGTTGATCACAGTAATAAAGATAAACTACAGTTGATCACAGTAATAAAAATAAACTACAGTTGATGACAGTAATACAGATAAACTACAGTTGATGACAGTAATAATGATAAACTACAGTTGATGACAGTAATAATG